>NW_015166451.1:312702-334185 GCF_001447785.1 Gekko japonicus | reverse complement strand
GGGAAAGAGAAAGAAAAGGAGGGAAAGAAAGAGGGCAAAGAGATGGGGGGAGGTTCTCCGACCCCCCACGGATCCCTCACTTACCCCGGGAGGCGGCGTGGGGGGCCTCTTCTGCCCTCCCAGGGCTGCAGCGCTCCGGCGCTGGCCTGGGGAGGCAGCGGGGGGCCTCTTCTGCCCTCCCACGGGCCGTAGCACTCCGGCACTGGCACTGGGAGGCGGTGGGGGGGCCTCTTCTGCCCTCCCACAGGCCGCAGCGCTCTGGCGCTGGCTCGGGGAGGCGGTGGGGGGGGCCCTCTTCTGCCCTCCCATTGGCCGCAGCACTCCGGCGCTGGCCCTGGAAGGCGGCGGGGGGGCCTCTGCGCTCCGGCGCTGGCCCAGGGAGGCAGTGGGGGGCCCTCTTCTGGCCTCCCACAAGCCGCAGCGCTCCAGCACTGGCCCGGGGAAGTGGCAGGGGGCCGCAGCGTGGGGAGCTGGGGGCGGGGCTTGTTGCCACCGCCATTTGTTCCGGCGCCTGGGCTCCCGGAGCGGTGCTCCGGTGCACTCCGGCCCCAAAAGACCCCTGGGCTCCAGGTTCCTAACATTTATATGCCCCCACCCTTAATCAAGCATCCTTACCAGCAGACTTCCCCTATAGAACACAGAGTTCCTCCTTCTCATCCATCCTAAGTACATCATGGCATCACATTTTTCCAGGCTAGGCCCCAGAAAGCAGAGTGTCATCTACATCTATTCATCTACTTAGTGTTAACTTTCCACCTTTTTTCTGTCACGGAATCTAAAACAGTGTACATAGGTTCCTAAGAAATCATCCATTCAGGTACAGATTAGTCCCATATATGCTTAGCTTCAGCAAGGATAATGTATTATGCACCTTCTATCCATACCTTGGGACTATAAGACTATAGTGGTGGTCAGGGGAATTACAATATATTTTTTTTACGTGTCAGGCAGCAGACCTGATTTTTGCATGGCACCTGTGTCCCACCAGTCATTTCTGGTCCCTCCTTTTTACGTGTATACTCAAATGACACCCTGAACTTTGATTCTGGTGTTCAGAGGACATGATGTGAAATGACATTAAAGGGTACATGGATTCCTTAATTGCTCCTTAATTTGTGATATATCAGAAAAACAAAGAGTGATTAATGTGTTTCATATTCCTTTTCTGATTCACAGCAAAACAGACAGCCTAACAGGGGAAATGTGAAGAAAGGGAAAGCCAAGGGAAACGAAGCTTGGGGTGGGACAAGATTGGGGCGTAAGCAAAGAGAGGGGATGGAGAAGGAAGAGGGTGAAGGGAAGGAGAGATGAAGTTGTGAGCAGGGAAGGAGAGTTGGTGCACGCACTTGCCTTCTCACTCAGCCACCGTTTACATTCATGGCCATATGACCACTACGGTATCTCATTGGCCTTTAAACATAAATTCTGCTGTTGTTAGACCTGTCCTTCCTGTGAAGCACTTGATCCATATAGAAGCCAGCATTGGTTCATACACAGGTTTTTATTTTTCAAGATGCAGGCTTTTTAAATTTGCTTATTTATATCTTTTGTATTGTAGATATCCTGGTGGTTTCACGCAAGTTACAGCAACTCAGCTTCATAGAAAGGATCCAACAGCAGTAAGTGCTAATCCTTCCCTTCACCCTGTACTTCTTGAATAGACTTGCCAGACTTTCACCTGAATTTTCCTGTAAGCGTATCCAGTTCAAGGTACTGAAAGAAGAGCGCCTGAACTCATTATTCTCATTTGTCACCATCGCAAGGGCAGCCATGTAACTCTGGAGCCACATCTGATTCTTTCCTATCCTTTGTCTCCCACATCCAGGCCACTGAGAGCCTTTCCATGCGATGACTTTTCACACTTCTCAGTTTCTCTGCATGCCAACCTCTTCCCTAATCTACTGCCTTTCAGTCCTGCTGTTTTCTGCACAAACTCATCTACTGTCACCCCTCCATCTCCTCCCACTCAAGTCTCAGCGCTGTTTGCCATGCTATGCTTGAAGAATTTTTTCATCTTCGTCAAGCTGCTTTCTCTTCCTTCAAGGCGACCTCTTCTGTGAAACAATTTCTGAATGGTCCAGGCTGTGCTTTATCTGCCACCTGACACTTCCTCTACTCAGAAGTTCAAGTTTTAGCCATTGTTGTTCAAGTTTTACCCATTTTTGGAGAGCCAGTTTTGTGTTGTGGTTAGGAGCGTGGGCTCTAATCTGGGAGAACCGAGTTTGATTTCCCCACTCCTCCACATGCAGCTGCTGGTGTGATCTTGGGTGATCTGCAAGTTCCTTCAGAGTGGGTCTCTCACGAGCAGTTCTTGAAAGAGCTCTCTCAGCCCCAGCTACCTCACAGGGTGTCTGTGGTGGGGAGGGGGAGGGAAAAGAGATTGTAAGCCGCTCTGAGACTCCTTTGGGTAGTGAAGGGCGGGGTATACATCCAATCTCTTCTCTCACCACTGACCCTCCCCCTGCCCTTCTTTTGCACACACAGAGAACTTTAGGGATGGAGCAAGTTAGTTTCACATGGGCGGAGAGGAAGGTAGTGGGAAACCACTTCTGCTCATCTTTTGCCTTGAAAACCCCATGGTCCTGGGTTCGTCACAAGTCAGTTGCGAGTTGATGGAAGACCGTTATTATTTAGAGAAGCAACAAGAGAGACTTGAGCTCCTTTTTTGTTTTCTCTGCAGCCTGGAACAGGTTAGAGACAAATAAGAGGAAACATGATAGAAATTTATAAAATTATGCAAGGGGCGGAGAGAGTTGACAAAGAGAAATTTTTCTCCCTCTCCCAAAATACCAGCACTCATGGGCATCCAATGAAACTGGTGGGCAGTAGGTTCAGGACAGACAAAAGGAGAGACTACTTTACATAGAGAGTAATTTAAATGTGAAATTTGCTTCCAGATGGCAGCAGGAAAAAACAGTTTTAAAGAGTCCTATTTATGTAAGATCTGGCCCTTATAACAAATGAGTTCGACACCCCTGGATTAGACATTTCAGCTTCATCTCTCACACACACCGTAAATTTCTAGCTTCTATAGTTGTAAAGTTATTTACAATACAGTTCTAAACAATTACACCCTCCTAAAACCAGTGCCTTCAATGCACGTAGAAGGGTTTAACTCTGTTTAGGATTTGTTTGGTGTAGTGGTTAAGTGAGCAGACACAGTGCAAACCACTGTTTGGTGTAGTGGTTAAGTGTGCAGACTCTAATCTGGGAGAACTGGGTTTGATTCCCCACTCCTCCACTTGCACCTGCTGGATGACCTTGGGCAAGCCGTAGTTCTGGCACAGCTGTTCTTGAAAAAGAGCAGTTTCTGTCAGAGCTCTCTCAGCCCCACCTACTTCACAGGGTGTCTGTTGTCGGGAGGGGAAGGGAAAGGAGTTTGTAAGCCGCTCTGAGACTCCCTTGGGTAGTGAAGGGCGGGGTATAAATCCAATCTCTCCTCCTCCTCCCAGTTGGTTTGTACACCCCCTTTCTGTCTCCACGATATGTCTAAGATAAGAGTTAAAATATGTAGCAATGCCTGTTAAATTTAAAAATACACAGACAACCCACAGCTATGACTTCAGGACAGATGTGACTTCACAGACGACCAGGTAATAATGGGAGAGGCTGAAGTTGCAGTCAGTAGCAGCCAGCAAGGTTTAAAGAAGCCAGAACGGCTTGGAGAGGCTCAGGTTTTTAATAAGGAAGAGTTACTTCCTTATTAAAGGAAGTGGCATTGCCTGTTGAAATTAAAAGCTGAAAACTGACTGAAGCTGGGAGTGGGGTTTCGGCTCCCTGTGGAATGCCTTCTTGCAACTATCAGACTTAGAACAAAATTAATCAAATAAGGTTCCATATTATTCATACAGATGGCATGATCCTGAGTGAAGAATTTTAATTTCTTTCAGCAGTACAGCCTTGCCTATTGTCTTCCTTGGACTTCAGCTTGAATAGTTTCCTTTAGTGTTTTTCTCTAGAAACCGGTGCAAGTCAGGATGTTTTGGGGTCCTTTCATCTTCCTGTCTGTGCTAACTCTGGTCCACCACCCTTTGATCGTCAGTGACCATACAGACTTGACCACGCTGAACCGGCTCCAGGACCATGAGGAGCGAATGAAACAGGAAATGGAGCTCTTGCGGACAGAGTTTGACCAGAAAGGCTGGACCTTGGAGCCGCTGAAGACTCCAAAAGACTGGATTACAACTGATCAACCTATGGATGATGAAACCTGGGATGTGTGGCACTATGTGAGCCTTCTGTTCTTGATGTGCTACATATACTCCTTGGAAGAGGAACCCAGTGATGATTCTAACACTGATACCTTCAGTAGTACCAACAGAGAGGAGGAGGAGGATACTGACATGGAAAGTGAAACATGTGGCAACAAGCAAAAAGTACTAGAGGCTTTCTGTGACTGCCTCACAGATGTGGACACCAGTGACCTAACCCATATGTGCGATTTTGTGGAGTCCTTTGTGAATGACTTGCTGGAGGCCTGCCGGAATTACCTTCCCTATCAGAACACCCTTCCTCTGTTGGTGAACTGTATTGGGGTGGACAGTGCCTTTGAAGGATGGCACATACAAGAAGAAGAAGAAGAAAAGACCAAGGCATTCAGTGTACTGGTGCCGGTAGTGCCACCCAAGGGACACTATTTCCATTTGGAAACAAGTGCTTCTGAAGGCACCTCAAGCAAACATGGACACATCTTGGTGGAGATGGAGTGTGTGTGCAAGAGAGAAAGAGGAGATGTGGTATGCTTCCTTCATCATCCTGAGCAAACGCTGAGTGAAGACAAGCAAGGTGCCTTCCTCATGGATGTTTTGTGTACCAGCTCCCACTTAGATGTGGATAAAACCATCCACTGGTTCCAGAGTCTTGTGAGGAAGGCCTGGAAAAATATAAGTTATAAGTACAATCTTGATCTCCTGCCCAAGCCTTCCAACACTGCATGCAAGCTGAACCTGGCATTTAGATCTGGAAAGACAATCTCTGTTGACATCATACTTGGAGTCCAGCAAGGAGACAGCTTAGTTTTCCTGGCCACCCAGGGTGCTGAGATGGACCGTTCAGCTGGTACAGTTTGGCAGAGGACCTTTGCAATCCAGGAGCTGCTCTTTTTCAAAAGGGTAAACCAGCAAGTCCCAGAGGAGAGCTGCCACCTGAAATGTTTACAGATCATCCTCTACCTCAAAGAGTCCAACCCATCAGATGGGAAGAACCCTGTGCTCACTGACTACCATTACAAGACTTGTCTGATGCATCTCCTGCTCTTTCGGCCCCTCTCAGACTGGGCCCGTGAAGATATTGTGCAAAGGCTGCAGGACATCCTCTTATTCATGCATACTGCCCTGCAGGAGAAAGGTCTTAAGCACTTCCTGATTGGAAATGTCTCCCTGCCCATTCAGATACCTATGCCCAAGGCTCTTCGCACTGCTGTACCTGTCAATCTTTTTAAGCACTTGGCACAAGACCCCAACCTTCATGCTGAGGCAATGAGGGAGTTTGCGGAGGTTGTACGGCAAGTGTGGACTCTGGTGACAGACTGTGAAGAGTAGGAAAGGACACTTACATTAGAAACGCTATGTTGGGGGGGGACTTGCTCTAAAAGGACTGGTAAAGAAAGCAAAGCAGATAGGAAGCAACGGCATCACAGATCCCAGAATGGTGTCTATCTTCACAGGTTTCCTATGCTTCACCTTGATTTCGGGAAACGTGGCAATGCAAGTCAGCTCCCATTCCTAGTGCCAGCTAGTCTTCTGTATTTTTATGCACTCAAGGAATTTGCTCTGTTAGAGTTGAAATAGAAGTTCCAACAATAACTGTTGTGCTGTGTTTTTCCCCCCTGCAACTAGCATTGAATGAAATCAGCCTCATACCCTTTCCCTAGGTCTAACTCAAGACAACCCTTCAACTAGTATAGGCGGACAACTAATAACTATGCCTGTTTTGGAAACTTCCCACTGCTGTCGCTTCAATGAATTAGGAAGGAAGGGGGGGCACTAGGTACATTGTATTTCTCAAAGCTGGAACTGTGTGGCTGGGTGACTATGTAACCCTGACATATTCACACCTATGTCAAACACACAAGACTTTGTGTAACACATATTTGCTTATCAGTGAGGCCAGCATAAAGCAGTGGTCCACACAAGAGTGACCCTTTCTGATGCCAGCTTGCTCATCACCCATTATCTCTTCCTTTTCCAGTGCATCAGTTTTTTCTACAAAAGAGATGCGTATAAGCAATATAAAAGCACAACTTTAAAAACAATACACCTAAAATTAGAGCAATTTCTGGGTTGAGCCAGAAAGGGTAACAAACATAATTTAAAGAAAACCCTGCAAGAATAGATCTGCTACAGGAAAGGCAGAAATGATAGTGGCTAAAACTGATCTTCCTAGGAAGGTCACTGCAAAAATACCATGCCCTTTTATGACTCTTCAATTATTTTTCTTAAAACTGTACAAAATCAAAAAAAATTTTAAGGAAGGCTGGAGTAGATCTTCCTGGGACCCTAGAGAGCTGTAACCAGTCACTGTAAGTTTGTATGTGCTGTTAAGCCACAACCAGCTCATAAGTGATCCCAGTAAGGAGTTTTCACTCCCCACCAGTCAGAGTAGGCTGCTTTAAGTTTAACTCAGTACAAGACTACTTCACTGACTCAGGGTCTTACATCTGTAATAACACCTGTTGTCCTCCTCCTCCTCAAAACCAATTTATGTTCTTGCCTCTTCTTCCAAACTATACTGTGCTAGCTCCCTAGATGATTAGACAGACAAGTGTACCATGGCATCAGGAGCTGTATATATGCTGACTGTACCTTAGAGCTGCTCTGCCTGATGTTTTGGTCTTGAGTTGAAGCACTCTTGTACAAAAGGACAAATGTATCTGTTGTATCCTGTTGAAACAGACTTTGCTCATAAAGTTATCCGGTGCCTGGTGTACTGGTGGCTTTTTAGGTGAGCTACTACTAACAGTAGCAGAGTTAAGTATGCTTGTGATTAAAGTCATGCAGCAACAGTTTTATCATGACAGTCCAAATGATGCTTATCAGGAGCAAATACAGTGCTAAGAAGATGGAAAACTGCCCCACGTGGCAAACTGTTTTTGTTTTATTTTTTTCCTTCAGCGACACGTGTTCACAGCCAAACACTAGAGGGCAGCATAACCTTAGCATGTCTAAGAATGACACACCAGAGTATTTCCTTGCTAATATTTACTCTGGGTTGTGTTCTGGTGACCAGACTTCAGAAGAATTTCAATAAGAACAATGTAAAGTAAATTATAAATTGTAAAAATGTTTTGGACAGTGAATCTGCAAAAGGTAGAATGGTGTTATGCATATACTTGGACATTTCATGTTGGTATTATGTATGGTGTTTGTTTGGAGGACATCATACTTGGAGTTCAGCATTGAGATAACAAGACCCCTGAGGAACAGGAATCTTGTTGGAAGTGTGTGTGTGGGCGGGGAGAAGATGGGCTATGATTGAGAAACAGGATTTAGTTCTGTAGCACAAGATTTCTTGAGGTATGAGCTTTTAAAGGTGAAAACTCACCACATCAGATACAGGTTTCCATTCATGCCCGTTTTCAAAAGGCTATCTGGTGTTTCTGTGTGGAAGCTGAATATATGTATTTGCTTCACAGTGGGGGATCTATCACACTCCACCTCCACCCCTTGATGGTCTTGCCCTGATGAGGTAGCACAGGAGCCCAGGGGCGCCTCCCGCTTTCGTCTTCTCTGACGGGAGGGCTTGAGACTACAGTTGGCTAGGTCTCAGAATAGCAGGTCCGGCTGTGGTGAGTCATCTCACTCAACCTGCTGGGCTCTGGAGCACTTTCTTTCTCTCTCCTGCTCTGCCCAGCAGTCTGGCCACTTCTTCCATAACCTGCCGTCTGCTTCCCCCTTTTATAGCCCTCCCCCTCATTTTTGCCTCCACCCCTCTACTGGCCCTCTGGCCCTGCCTCCCCATTTAAGCCCCCATCGCCTTCCTTTCTGTGAGCCCCACCCATCTGCACTGGCACTTGCTGTTTCAGGCCCTGCTGCATGTGTTGTGCCTTGCTCCCTTCTCAGATGGGGCCTCACCCTGCTGTGCATGCTGGTTGTGTCAGCCAGCCAGCCATTCTGTGGCCTGGTGGCCTTTGGCCTGCCCAGTGCAACTCCTGGCCACTTCAGCTTTCAGGGCCCTGGGCTGGATGATGGCACGGGGTGGGACCCAGGGCTCCTTGCATCTCTCCCCTGCTCTGTGGAGAACCCGGCCTGGCTGCGTTGGGGCCCTGGGAAATTGATGCAGTCACTGCGGGGCCTGGAGGGATTGTTGGGTTTGTGGTGGTGTCAGGGGTGTTGGAGTAAGGGCCAGCCATGCCTGTGGCTGGACAGGATCCAAAACAGTTTACATCATTCTCTTCTCCTTCATTTTATCCTTACAGCTCTATGAGGTGGGTTAGGCTAAGAATGTGCCCAAGGTCATCCAGCAGCTTCCATGGAAGAGTAGGGATTTGAACCTGGCTCTGTCAGATCCTTTCCCGACACTTCAACTGCTGTACCCCACTGGCTGTCATTTATATCATAATAGTAGCTAGCAGACCAATTCCTCCCACTTCCCCAACCCGCTGCTAGCATAATTGTTCAAAAAGGTCTTGTAGCATCCAGTAGCCTCCAACTTGATATGGTCACTTATGAAACACTTGGGGAATCCTCTTGCTCTAAAACACTGGTTTTAAGAATGGGATTTAAACACACCATTCCAGATCAATCTCGTGTACCTGGCAAGTTCCCAGAATGTTTACTAAGCAAAGCAGGTTGTAGGAGGAAGGCAGAGACGAAGCTACTGAAAGCAAGGACAAGATCAGCTGGGCAAGGGAAAGGGGGTGAAAGCCGTGGGGGCTGAAGAGGAAAGGGTCAGAAGGGAGGGGACAGAAAGTGCTCTGTAACTGCAGCAGACCTTTTAAAAATGGCATTTGGCCTAGAATGCAAAATGGAGCCTACGTTTTCAAACCTGAATTTGGAGGAAGAAGGCAGAGACGAAGCTGCTGAAAGCAAGGACAAGATCAGCTGGGCAAGGGAAAGGGGGTGAAAGCCGTGGGGGCTGAAGAGGAAACGGCCAGAAGGGAGGGGACAGAAAGTGCTCTGTAACTGCCTAGAATGCAAAATGGAGCCTACATTTTCAAATCTGAATTTGAAGGAAGTGAAATAAAGATTGCAGCTGTCATAATTGGGTATGTTATCTGCGAAGTTTTGCACTGTGAATTTTGTCTTAAGTGTGGAAGACTTTCATGCACGCAAATCTGGGGGTGGAGGACTAGTTGATACCTCATTTGCCTGGTGGGCACACTGGCTCAGTTCTCTTGTCACTCTCCTTTAAATGTTATTTGCTGCTGTGTTGGGAGAGGGATTGTGCAGGCAGGCAACATAGGATGAAGGGGTTTTTTTTATTCTGTGATGGAATCATTGCAGTCTCCATTTGAAAAACACAGCCATACGACTCTACAACTGTGTTTTAGAAATAGAATAGTTTTGTGGAAGAAATCCAGAAATGGGATGCTTGGAACTAAGGTCTATCAAACTTAGCGTGCAAGTAAATGTAGCTTAGAGTATAGTTTTTACAAGTGGAAAGCTAGACTAATCTTCCTTCAATTCCACCCACCCTTTCCCTTCCAGCTTTTTATATATATATATATAAGTAGAAACTGCACAGATCCTTCATTATAGTCCTTACAGTGAATAGGGTTTTTTTAAAATCCTGGGTGAAAATCCAAATAATTTTTCCTCCTGCCTTCTCGCCTAGACAAGCTTTCTGCCTAAACCCACATCCCTTTCCTTATTCTTCCAGCTGTCTCCCAGCCCCTCTCATCCTCAGCTCTTTTATTACTCTTCAGTGGTATGTACCAGAGCTAACAGACACAGCTAATCAGTGGGAATTTGTCCTTTTGATTAACGTGGCGCTTGCACAGCTTTGAAAATCAATAGGGAGTGCTTGTCTACTGATGACAAAATGAATCAAAGTAGTAGTTACCTAAATATGGCAAATGCATTTTAATAGACAAGAAATCGTTGGGTTGATTGATCTTTTTAATTTTATGGGTATATTTTTAGAGGAGAAGCACATGTTCTTACATGCTGCTATTAAGGGGCTGTTACTTCCTCCGCTGCATTGCTATCTCCTCTACACGCAGTAAAATTATGGCCAGGCTTTAAGCCTGTGTGCTTGCTTCCCTTGCCACACCATCCCAGTTGCCTCTTCCTAAGCCTGAATGATACTGGGGTTGTCAGATGCATATTCTGAATTTATCATGGAGTTTGCGCTTTAGGTACAGTGTGTTTAAGAATTTGTAAGCCACTGTTCAGAAAACAAGATGGGTAGCTGTTTAAGAATTTGTAAGCCACTGTTCAGAAACCAAGATGGGTAGCTGTGTCTATAGCAGCAGGAGAGAGCAAGAGTCCAGTGGCAACTTAAAAACTAACAAAATATTACGAAATACATCATGGTAAGCAACTGGCCCTGGTATTTTTGGATGCAGAGAAAGCGTTTGATGACAACGTTACTTGGCCATTTATTATAGAGACATTGAGAATGGTGGAAGCAGGTGAAAACTATTAAGATGATTCAAGCTATATATAATGAACAAAGAGCAAGAGTAATGGTGAATGGCGAATTGACAAATAATGTTAAGATTCAAAAGGGGGGACTAGACAAGGCTGCCCTTTATCACCTCTTATATTTATCCTAGCCTTAGAGGTATTAAACAATGTAATAAGAAGGGATAAAGAGATTATTGGACTAAAATTGAAAGGAAACAAATACAAATTATTAGCTTTTGCGGATGATATTGCATTTATTATGGAACAACCGATGGAAGTAGCCGTTAAACTAAAAGAAAGGATTCAAGAATATGGTCAAGTAGCGGGACTGAAAATAAATGTCAACAAAAAAACTAACAAAAATTGTGAAGCATATTGAGGGGGTGCAAGAATTTTGTTCATCTTTAAGGTGCTTGTTCTTTTCTGCTGTTCAGAAAACAGTTCTCAAAAATGGAGTATATTAGAATCGTAAAAGTGTATCCAGATATTTTTTTTGAAAATCCACAGTTCATCCAATAATACAGTAAACACAGCTGCAGAAAGGGGGGTTAGATCTTGAGTAAAGATACACTCCATGAGCTTCTGTGAGCTTTCTGCACCTTCCTCTACCTTTAGTAGGATGCAACAGTGGGGAGAAGGCGGCATTTTCACCCAGTTCCCCGCTCCCACTCACTGGATCTTCCCATTCTGCGATATATTTTGTGATACCTTAGAGAATTTTCTAGACTCACTGGAGAAGGAAAAGGGAGAGAAAACATCTGTTTCATCAACTGTTTCCACAAGCTGTTTTCCATCATTTGACCTAAGAAATACAGGCCAAATGCTATCCATTTTAATGATGGTTTGGGTGCTTATGACTTATAAGGGCACCTGCCAATATATTTTCATGATTCTATCATGGCATCACAGATAGTATTATTGAGTAGTTTGATTTCAATGATGTTTATATTGTTGCCCATCTTTAACAGTGTTTCGGAGAGCTGACTATAATACTTTTTTGGTTATTAAAATAGGGTTGTAGACTAATGTCAGCAATCCAACATGGATCCTAGTCTTCATTTCCTTTTATAGCCCCGTCCCCCCCTCCTTCAGTGCAGTGGAGTATGGTAACAGAGATCTTACTGGATGCGTGATTTGGCAGCCAGGCTCATTGTGAACTTTGTCTCCATATTTATTGGAGTTGTGTTCATTTGTTTGGGTTGTTTTTTTTAAGAGCAGTATTTTAATCCATCATCCTGTTGGTGTTGATAGTGGTGCTCTATAGAACTTAATAACTGGGGTTTCTTTGGCTTTTTACACGAGACTACAAAATAATCTTTGTGAAAATGACATCGTTATTTTTCTAGCATCATCCGTCTCCTGGAATCAAAACAGGGCTTCAATTTACTTTTCGAACCAGATCTTCCCCTTGAATTCATCTTGCTCTAACAGGATCTTCTCAAATGGTTATGAGTTGTCCAGATTTCTCATTGAATGTTTAACAAATTAGAGCATCCAATTTTCTGACTTTCCAGCTATAGCATATAATATGTGGGTGAATTTATAGATCATCATTTTAAATCTTTGCCATTGTATCTTTACATTTTTTCTCTTTAGAGATGTCTGTCTGGCAGTTTTATTAGTTCCTTCCTACAGAGCTTGTCCACATTTCTCAGAAACTGTTTAATGTTTAATGGAGTGCGTTTTTGGCTCTTGCCATTTTTATAGCATTTTACGAGGGGAATAGGCAATTTGTAAACCATGGAGTCAAAGAGTTCTCCATGGATTTCCCATTTGACCACCAGAATAGCCACGACTGCAAGGAGTTGGACTTTCTTGCCTCTATTGTGCATCGTTTGCTCATTCCCATCACCATTGCCAAAAAACAAAGAAATGGAAGTGAACAGCTGAGATGCATCACTCTGTTATAATATAAAATAAAATCCCATAGCATTATACTAGGAATTCTGCACACAGCTTTGGATTGTGAAGCACTATCTAACAATTTTGAAGAAGAAGAAGAAGAGAAGAGATTGGATTTATACCCCACCCTTCATTTGGAGTCTCAGAGCGGCTTACAAACTCCTTTCCCTTCCCCTCCCCACAACAGACACCCTGTGAGGTGGGTGGGGCTGACACAAACTGCTCTTTTTCGAGGACAGCTGTGCCAGAGCTTGTGACTGACCCAAGGTCACATCAGCTGGTGCAAGTGGAGGAGTGGGGAATCAAACCCAGTTCTCCCAGATTAGAGTCCGCACACTTAACCACTACACCAAACTGGCTCTAATGTGGAAGTAGTGCTTTTTGAATCCTGTGAGTAGGATTCTTCCTCCTCCTCCTGATCTGGTTTTGAGTTCTTTTCTTTCTTCTTATATTTTGAGTTGAACATTTGGTCCATAAATTTTTCCGCTTTTCGAAAAGAATCAATTTTGTATTTTTTTATCCAGATAACTGAAGCTCAGTTCTTCTGGGAATAACCATCTGTATGGTACTCCCCCCCCCTTTTTTACAGAGTGAGAGTAAGCATCCTGTATACTTTCCTCTGTTTTCTGACTTCAAAGGGAATGTCTTTTAGTATTTTTATCTCTTCATTCTTAATTTTTAAGGGTTCCCCCATTGTAAATTTTAACACCAGTTCTCTGGTAGATCATTTTGTGAATTTTAAATAGGTTTCCCCTGGGAGTTTATTTTTCTTTATAAAATCTGGTCCTGTAGGCTACATCCATCTCTTTCAATAGGTCTTCCTATTTGTAATCCATTAATGGAGCCAAGGCCTCCGCCAAAAGTTCTTTTAAGTCCTTGTTCTTCTCTTCAGGGATCCCATGGAAGCATAAAACATATGTAGATCTTTCCAGCTGGAGCTGTATTAATTGTGTTTTATCGGAGGATCTTTCTTTCTCTGCTTCATCTACTCTCTTGTTGATACTCTGTCTGTTTTTCCATTTTTTTCAATGTTTTCTCAGTTACTGAGGTTTTTTTATCCATTTGATTCAGTTGTTTTTGAACACTGTCCAGTTTGGCGTTGAGAGTGGCCAGTGCTGCCAGCACTGCAACCAACTGGCTTCGCATTTTTCAAATGGCAACCAAGAGCAGGCACATAGAGCAGCAGTTAGCTGACGGACGGGGGCAGTGGGGAAGGGAGGAGGAGGAGGAGGGCCAACATGTGGCTTGGGAGGCAACTGGGCTGTCTTGTGCATGCTGCTCTGAGGGGAATATACCTCCCAGCCTCGGAAGTGGGTGGAGGAGCAAAGGGGAAAAGGGGCACTGATGCCACGGTGCGTCTGAACAGTCACAGAATCGGGAGGCAGAGTGAGTGTTGGGGTGGGTGGGGAATGGCAACCTCGCTTCTCCCCCCCCCCCACCTGTTTGCAGCCTGTGAGGAAAAGTGGTTGCCGGAAGTCAAAAAGCACCCCCTTGAGGTATCGGAAACGGCCTCTCTGTCAGGTCTTCCTCTTCCCTCAACTCCACCGTTTCTCTGGGAGACGCAAGAGAGATGAGAACTGGGGTGGGGGGGATCCGGAAGAGCTTGATTCAGATCCCCCTCCTCCTAAGACAGGACCCTGTCATCCGGGGCCAGTTGACCAGTCTGGCCACCTCTCAGGGTTTGCCTGTGTCACTTACAAAGTTTATATCTCTGGTACCTAGTATATTATGGCATAAATGGCCTGTCCCAACAAAGTAGCATTTCTGTCAGATCTGGCCCTCATAACAAATGAGTTTGACACCCCTGCTCTAGAAACTGCAGGCATGGTAATAATTCCACCATGCCCTGAAACTATAGGTTCTCTCCCTCCTCCTTCATTATATTGACCGTACAGGCTGATGAAGAGTTCTGGGAAACTCAAAAGCTTGCGCAGATTTGGGTGACTGGGCATTGATTAGAGGGTAGCTTTGTGTGTGTTAAGGGCCATCAAGTCATTTCCAACCTATGGCGACCCTATGAGTTAAAGACCTCCGAAACATCCTATCGTTAACAGCTTTGCTCAGGTCTTGCAAACTGAGGGCCACGGCTTCGTTGATTGAGACAATCCATCTCGTGTTGGGTCTTCTTCTTTTCCCACTGCTTTCAACTTTTCCTAGCATGATAGTCTTTTCCCATGACTTTTGTCTTCTCATCGTTTGACCAAAGTGCAGTAGTCTCAGTCTGGTCATTTGAGCTTCTTGGGAGAGTTCAGGCTTGATATGATCTAGAACCCACTAATTTAGAGTTCACTTGATTTGATCTAGAACCCACTTATTTAGAGTTCGGTCATTGCTGAGTTGGTGGGCTACGGGAATGTGTTGCAAATTGGGCTCAGAATTGGTGCCTCAGCAGGTCACAGTTTCTCCCATGGCCAGGCTCTTTGTTGCTAGCAAGCCTGTTGAACCCGCACTTAGGGGCAGCTGAGTCTGTCTCAGTTTCGTTTAGGATGCCAGTCAGAATTGTATCTAAGAAAGATGAAAGGCATCATTGTATCAGTACATCTGAAATATTTTATGTAATTGCTTGCGGCAATATGGTGTAGATTTATTTACATTTGAGCCAGCCATTTCACTCTATTGGTGCTTTCACATTCCTAGCATAAGACCCTTCCACTAACGTGAGGCATTTGGCATTTGTAAAAGAGTTCTTACTTTTATCTCTCCCCTTTTTCCAAAGGAGCATTATTGTCATTCTCTTTGTTAGGTGGTAGACAGGTGAAAGAGAGATTGGTTTACAGTTAGCAAAAGTGTGTCTGTGATCGTATAAAACAAGTGCCCATATATATGGAAACAGAAAGGTTATACCTCTATATAATCACATATATTTGAAGATGAGTAAATGACTGTTTTAGACTTGTAAGTGAACAAGCTTTGGTTTTAGGCTTCTGGTTTTTGTCTTCCCCACATTTTATTACTGTATCATAAGCTGTCTGATGAAAAAAAGAACATTGATGGTATCTTTTTTGGCTTACATCCAGGATTTCACACACTGAAAAGAAGCACCTGAAAAATGTAAAGTTTTCTGCTTTAAAACGGCCCCGGTCACACGCGCAGGAAACTGCGGGGGAGAAGTGTGGCTGTTTGCCCCGGGGCAAACTAACACGCAGTAAAGTGATCATACCTCCTGTGGAGGTTCTGTGGAGGTACCGTGGAGCTTCCGTGGTTACGGAGAGGCGTCGATCACAACACATGCCTGCGCGCAACGAAGAAGCGCGCGGCGCGGCGAACTGGGTTTCTTTTTTGTGTACACTACGAATGAGCATGCTCCGTTGGGTGCGTGTGCGCAACCACGAAGACTTGGGGGGGAAAAAAACCTTCTTCGCAAGGGGACATGGGCGAACGCCGGATGCCACCGGAAATGTGATCAGACGCCCGCCCTTGCCCCGCAGTTTCCGGAAACTAGTACCTCCGAGGTACTAGTTTTTTGCTCCGTTTTATCGGCGGTTCGCCACAGTTCAACCACGGGAGCTCTACGCTCCCCAGATGTTGCCGTGTGATCGTGCCAGGTAACTCCGCCTCTCTTCCGTCTATTTAGCGTGGCTTCTGCTCCGTGTGAACGGGGCCAACATCTCTCAGACTAAAAGCCATTGAAACTGTATTGGCAAAAGGGAAATTCCAGATGTGAGGTAACAGCAGTTCTTGTAATGGACTCCAATAATTCTTACTCTGAGGTAGATCTGTGCAAAGGAGAAAAATCAAAACAGAATAGCCAAAATGGATGCTCAATGAGGTCTGCAAAAGAAGAGCCATCTAAAATTTGTGACACTTTTTAAAAGTATCAGATATTTGAGTCTTGTAAAGTTTTCTTCCTTTGCTACTCTTCACTGTTGCAACCTAAACTATGGAGCCAGTGACCAGCCTCATA
Source organism: Gekko japonicus (assembly GCF_001447785.1). Classification (NCBI taxonomy): domain Eukaryota; kingdom Metazoa; phylum Chordata; class Lepidosauria; order Squamata; family Gekkonidae; genus Gekko; species Gekko japonicus. Next base: position 317,811 of record NW_015166451.1, on the reverse strand, counting down.
TATTGATTGTGTAAAATTATCTGATCTTGCCAATTGTGGGGGGGAAAGACCAAGCCCCGTGAGGAGGTTGAGGGGGGACATGATTGCTCTCTTTATGTATTTGAAGGGCTTTCAGAGAATGGAAGGGAGCTGTTCCTGTTGGCAGCAGGGGATAGGACTCGCAATAATGGGTTTCAGTTAAGGGTGGGAAAGTACTGGCTGGATATTAGGAAAACCTTTTTTACAGTAAGAGTTGTGCAGCAGTGGAATCAGCTGCCTAGGGAGGTTGTGAGCTCCCCCTTACTGGCAGTCTTTTAAGCAGCAGCTGGAGAAACACTTGTCAGGGATGCTTTAGGCCAGTGGTGGCGAACCTATGGCATGGGTGCCAGAGGTGGCACTCAGAGCCCTCTCTGTGGGCAAGCGTGCCATCGCCCCAACCAGGCCCAGACCATTATTAAAGTGTTGAATTCTCTGCCAAATAATGTTAAGTAAATTAAAGCATTTGGGATTGCTTTCCTCACTATGTTTGGATCATCTTAAGTTAATGTATGGATTGTTTTTTCTAAAGTAAAAACCTCAGTATTCAGGTTAAATTGCCGTGTTGGCACTTTGCGATAAATAAGTGGGTTTTGGGTCACAGTTTGGGCACTCGGTCTCTAAAAGGTTCACCATCACTGCTCTAGGCTGATCCTGCATTGAGCAGGGGTTTGGACCAGATGGCCTGTTTGGCCCCTTCCAGCTCTGTGAGTCTGTGATTCTATTACATCCTCAGAAAGGACTGCTCTGTATGGAGCTCACTGCTTTTGTTGGTGCTTTAAAGAATGGAGGACATTGGCTTCTGCTGTTTATTTTATGTAATACTTTTCCCTTTCGGTAAAGTCCATATGGCTATTTAGTTCTTACATAAAGGAATATATTGGCACACTCAGATCTTCAGCCCAAGAAAAACCGCCCTGAACTGTAGCTCTTATGCATAAGTTAATGTGGGTCCGTAGGTCTTATTCATTCCTAGTAGCCTTATGAATGAGGCTGTTCATCCGGAACAAATAGCTGTCAGGTCATTTTCACAAAGCAAATGCCTACAGTGAAGGCGGAACTGCACATTACAAAAAAATATGCAGGCTTGCCTCTAGAACTGGCAGCCCCGTGTCCGGTTCCCTCCTTCTGTATGACACCTAATTGGAAAATGCTGCATCCTGATGTTGGTACACTGAGTGTTTCCTGCCTCTCCAGTGATGTGGAATTGGTTGTGCACGGGGGGAGGGGGTAGAGGGGGGGACACACAACAGTATGCTGAGTTCTGTAGGTCAGTTCAGGTTAAGTTAAGAGCCTCCTCCCGAGCCTTCCTGTGCTCCTGTCTTCAGAGGTAAGGCAGGGATCTCCATTAGATATCCCTTGCCTTTGGAACATCCTCCCCTTTGAGGCTTGGCTGAAACATTCCTTTTTACCCAGGCTTTTAGTCAAAGAGTTAAATCTTGTTAGTGTAATTTGATTTTTTTAAATTTACATTTTCTCACTGAGACTCAAGGCAGATTGCACAGTGTAAGTCAGCGTATCAGCAGGAGGAGGCATTAGAATTGCAGAAACTTTATACTTTGTTTCAGATATTATTATTATCATCATTCATCATCTAATGAATCTAATAATTAAATAAATCTAATCTAATAAATCTAATAATAAATAATATTAGACATGATATGTTAATGCAGAAAACCGTATTGAATAAGTAGAAAACAATGCAGTGAGATAAGGCAATGCGTATAGCAAGCAGATATTGCATACTACACACAGTGGTATGATCTGCACCCTTGGTTGCCTTTATTAAAACCGCTTCCCTGAACCGTTCCATTATACTGTAGCCCTATTACTTGTATAAAAATGCCCTCCTGCAGAATGAGAGAAATGTGACATGCTGCTAGCCTGAAGAATCTTTTAGGAACAGTATGTTATGGTTCTGCTTTATTGTATTTCTTATCTTGCTGTTCACTTCCAGCGTGTCTTTGGAGATACAGCATTTAAATTTTCCAAATAAATAAAATAATGCTTAACCATGTTTTGGTGCTGTGTTTGTGCACTATCCTGTCTGTCCTCTCCTAATGTGTTCTAAGTGTGGCTTGATATAAATGTGACACTGTTGGGCAAGAAGAACATACCCATGAAACCTTGGCATGCATCCAGAGTTCAGCTGTGCAGTCTCACTACATGTGCCACGCTAGCACACCCAGGCTTCCTATATTTGGCATGCTAATCTCTGTTTAAATGAGACACTGGGCACACGGAACTATTGCATAGATAAGTTCTTCTCTCCACCCAGCTTCATTTAAATCAGGCCTTGATTAGTGACTTCTGCTTTAGCACAAACCACAGTTTGCTTTTACATTTGAAACAAGCAGGGCATAAAGGCCAAGCCCCTCCGCTGCTGCCGCCTCCTAGCTGTTCTTGTTCAAAGGTCTGCTGCCTCTGTAGATGGAGGCTCCCTTCAGTCACTGTGGCTTTAACAATCCCCCCCCCCCCATTTATTTCATTGTTAATTCTCATATTTAGTTCTGTGTGAGTTGGCTCTACATTTCTGAAATGTTAGGAAAGGCGGTATCATGTATGTAACATAAATCTTTCTTTTGCAGATTGTAAAACTGGCTATCTATGGAATGCTGCCCAAAAACCTTCTCAGAAGAACAATGATGCAAAGACTGCATCTCTTTGCAGATGATGTAAGTCAAAAGCTGGATCATTATCTAGTTCAATGGTTGATCTATCTGTTTATTCAAAATAAGCACTTCATACACTAAAAGATGCTACAGAAATTATTTACTGCACAGTCCTGTTTCTAATGAACAATGAATGTTTCACTCCAGTGGAGTTCAAATTTCAAGTAAATGTTACTGACAAGAATGAAATAATCTGTTTACAAAGCATTCACACATCCTTAAATTTTTGTATCTGAAAGGGATTGTAAGTATGAATCGAGATTTGCTTGAGTAGCATACTGGAGTTTGAGCTTTAATGGTCAGTAGTTAGCTCACCACCTAGTGGTGCACAACACTAAGAGCTAAAACTGGCGGCTGCCAGACAATCTTAGGATCTCCTGGCTATTCTATAGACAATGCCGTACGAGAATTATTATTACTATTATTCGTACATGTCTCAGTCTTGCCTAAATTGAGCAGTGAGATTGCTGAATACACATTAGGTAGCATATTCAGTACAATATACATTCAACCTATTCTTCATCCTACGATTTGAGAGGTTTTCTGTGTCCTAGTGTGCATGTCTTAAAAGTAGACTTCCTGGAAGTCCTTCAAAGGATAGAAATTACCGTATGTTAGCATTGTCTAAGGTTTTTCTTCAGTGAGATTTTGGGGGTCTTTTTCTAATTGCTTTGGAATTTCTTGTTGATAGTGCAGACTGCTACAATGGAGTGTAGTCTTTCCCAGCTATGATGTTTACCTCTGTTAGATTGTTTGTCCAGAATATATGCTTAAAAGAGGGTTTCTAAAATTTTAGGACACAGATTCTCCCACGTCACACAATGCCTCTGAAAGTTTCTTTGCACATGCAAGGAATTCTTGCCCAACCAAAAGAGAGGGTTTGTTCAGTGGGAGAGCATCTGCTTTGCATGCAGAAGGTCCCAGGTTCAATCCTCAGCATCTCCAGGTAAAGTATCAAGTTGCAGATGATGTGAAAGACCTCTGAGACTCTGGAGAGCTGCTGCCAGTCTGAGTAGACAGTATTAACCTTGATGAACCACGGGTCTGATTTAGTATAGGGCAGCTTCATGCCTCCAGGAGCACTGTTATCTGATTTGCAGTTCAGGGAACACTGTGCTGGGATCTCTGCCATCCGTTTGCCTGTTAGTGCTCTGGATTAAGAAATGTGCACCCTCGCTGTTAGCATTCAGCTAATGAGGAACCCGGGGGCTGCAGTATAGTTCATTTTGTAGGAATTGCTTTTGAACTCAGGAGTACTTCGGGGTGGCCTCATAAAAATAATTAAAATTTAAAAAAATACACGAAAGAGTGGATCCAGCAGCATAAAACACCAAGTCACAAAATAGAACTGAACCCGCATGACCATGTATCCAAGAAGGCAGCCATCTTGAGGTCCCTTGGCAGAGCATTTCAGAGAGCGGGCACCACAGTTGAGAAGGCCTTGCCTTGTGCCCTCTGCGATCTCAGCTGGCTGAAGGGCAGAACCCCAGCAGGGAATCATTCAGTAACCAAAGGGCATGAGAAAGAAGAAATGAGAGGAGATGGACTATCTCTCAGGGAAGCAGGGCTCAAAGCATTGTGGGCTCTAAAGGCTCAAACCAGCTCCTTGAAGTGGAAATACAGGTACATAGTTGCCACCACATCAATTCCCATAAGAGACTGAGTAAATGGATGAAATCCCATCAGTATTTTGGCTGGCCCACACTTGTGTGCTCCTGTGGGGGCCCTAGTTTAAGCAACAGGTGGCAAAAATGGAGATGGCTGCCTTTGCCTTCATTTCCTCAGGCTTTATCATCATCCTAAAGCCTTAGGTCAAACCAGCTCCTTGAAGTGGAAATACAGATACATAGTTGCCACCACATCGATTCCCATAAGAGACTGAGTAAATGGATGTAATCCCATCAGTATTTTGGCTGCCCCACACTTGTGTGCTCCCGTGGGGGCCCTAGTTTAAGCAACAGATGGCAAAAATTGAGATGGCTGCCTTTGCCTTCATTTCCTCAGGCTTTATCGTCATCCTAAAGTCTTAGGATAAAGCAGGGGTGGCCAAGCTGCAGCTCAGGAGCCACATGCAGCTCTTTCACACATATTGTGTGGCTCCCGGCAGGGCACCTGGGAAGCGAATCGGAGGCATGCCTCCCTGGTCAGTCTTCCCTTTGCCAAGCCAAGCCAGCCGGGGGGGGGGGGGAGCTTGGAGGACGCATTTAAAGTTAAGGTTGTTTTCTTTCCACCTCTCCCTTCCCCCCATCTATTTTCTTTCTTTCGCTCTGTCTCTCTCTCCTTCTCCCTTCCTTTATTTCACCCTTCCTTTCTTCTTTCCTTCCCCCTCCCTCCCTCCCCCATCTACTTGCTTTCTTTGTTTCTTTCTCTCTTTCTCTCTCTCCAGTTTGGCGTAGTGGTTAAGTGCATGGACTCTAATCTG
>NW_015166451.1:290635-312468 GCF_001447785.1 Gekko japonicus | reverse complement strand
TCTTTTTCTCTCTCTTTCTCTCCCTCTCTCTCTCTCTCTCTCTCTCTCTCTCTCTCTCTCTCTCTCTCTCTCTCTCTCTGTGAAAATAAATATCATTGGACAAATAAATATCATTATCAATATCTGTTTTACCTCTGTTATTTTTATTTTTGGCAATATCATTTAATGTTAAAAAAGCAAATTTGCATGTTGTCCAATAAAAAGCGTGTGTGATATTTGTTCATATCTTGCGACTCTCAAATATCTGATGTTTATTCTATGTGGCTCTTATGTTAAGCAAGTTTGGCCAGCCCTGGGGTAAAGCAACATGTTACACATCAAAAATTCCATTAGCAAAATGGAGCTGTCATGCAACATTGCCCTTGGCTGATGTTGTGTCCGCTGACTGCCACCAGGGACAGCGAATACCCCAGAGCTTGACTCTGGAAGAACAATGGGGCCTAGGCTCCTGGTCCCTCCACTGGGGGACCAATGGGACCGTGGCGGGAGATTTAAACCCACCATTGTTTGTCATGTGTCCTGCAGCCTTTGGGTTAAATGGACTATACAGTTGTTCTTGGTATTGATCTCTCATGTCCGTCATTTTTTATTTAGAGTAATCAGATAAAGGCTAAGGCTGCACTTAGACATGGCAAGAAACAAGTCTGTCTACAGGGGGCACCAACACAGCTTGATTTTATGTCTAAGTGCTTGCACCAGCCCTCCCCTTGTGCACAGAGGGTGACTGAAAACTCCCTGGCTTATGAAGCTTCCGGTCAGGTTCCAGTTTGCCGGGACACCTCAGTGCGGGTGCCAGCAAATCAGAGTTTTGTCCCACCATGAACCAGGGTTCTAAATCATGGTCTAATGGCTAGTTTAAAATGCCCATTTGTGAAGGGAAGCAGACAGTAGTTTGCCAAGGCACCTGCATTCAGATGTCACAGCAAATTGGATCTTGACGAATGACTTCCCAATATAGTTTTCAATTGAACTTCTTTTTTTTTTCATTTTCAATCACACTTCATGCCACTGCACATGACAATAGGCTGTACAAGTGGAGTGTGTGGCACACAGCAACAAGTTGTGTTCATGCCCCCATCCTGGACAAACCTCTCTCTCTGTCATGACATCTGCATGTGGCCTGAGTCAAAACAAAACTAATAATGTTCTAAGAATTATGCATAACCGAAATGGGTTTTGGGAGGGGGGTTCCTTTCGGAAAGTGAATGATGTGAATAAAGAGTTCAGGATGGACTTTGGAATTTTGTCTTGTCATCCCCCACAGGATATTCCTGAAGAAATACATAAGAATTTGGTAGAATTGCTTCCGCAGCCCCGCAAAGTGCCCAAGAGGTTAAATGAATACACACAAGAGGAAATCAATGCTTTTCCAAGGGTCTGGACTCCGTAAGTGTCTAATAGTCCTTGAAAGGGGTGTTTATGACTGCTTATGTGATAGATTAGCTTTTAAAGAATTCATTATCCTTTAAGTAGATAAGACGTGCTTTAAGTATGCCTTTGAGGCAGACAGTGCTTTTGAATGTGGAGGTACGTTCCTTCATGTTTTGGATTATTTTAAGCAATTGATTTCTGTTACCCTTTTTTCTTATTTTTTTTTTTTAAATGTTCTGTGTATCTGGAGTAAATAAAAGAACTGGGTGATCTTAAAGCTGGTTCAAGAAATAATGGGTACACAAACAAAATCAAATAATCTCTTCACCCTCTGGGGTGCAATTTTCAGAACAGTCATCAGTAAACACGATTGCATTCTCTGTAAAAGCAAACACAGTGGCATGATTTTGTGTGGAGTATCTTTGATAGGGAAAAAAGCAGGCTTACCAGGGTTAGGTTACAGTCCTGAAAATCCTCATTGGTAAGGCATTCCATTGGAGACCTGAATATAAAACACAAAGAGGAGGAGGCACAGATCTGATTAAATTTCCCTTACCTAATCAGGCTGGCATCTTGAAACAGTTGCTCACATCAATATTCACGTCAGAGGTGCCTCTTAAGGGCAGCTAAGTTGATGCCGCCCATACAGAGCACACAGGCTTTGGTGAAATAAGGATGTTTTCCACGTTGTCTCACTGTCACTGTAATTGTTGCTTTACGTTGCCGCAGGCAGGTTTTTTACTAAGAGGCAGTGTTTATAAAAGTGATCATGGAAGTCGGGATCAGCAGTCGATATTGGCAATACACCCCCAACATGGTTCCGCCCATATCTGAAGATAAGGGCAGCTAAGTTGATGCCGCTCATACAGAGCACACAGGCTTTGGTGAAATAAGGATATTTTCTGCGTTGTTTCACTGTCACTGTAATTGTTGCTTTAGTTGCCGCAGGCAGGTTTTTTACTAAGAGACAGTGTTTATAAAAGTGATCATGGAAGTCAGGATCAGCAGTCGATATTGGCAATACACCTCCAACATGGTTCCGCCCATATCTGAAGTCCATCTGAGGAGCAAATGGCATGCTCTCCAGACTTGAAACATTCCTTGGCCATTCACCAGTATAGTATGCATGTATCCATGCCTTTTCATGATACTGAAGATAATTGTGTACTGTAATTACTTAGAACAAAGTTTGAGCCCAGTGTTCCGCTACTTCAGACCAACCCCGGCTACCCACCAGCAATGCTCCCTCTAAGCCTTTGAGTCTTGTGAGCACAAATTCTGCTTTGTGAGCTGCTGGTATTAAAGTTGTGAGCAGGCAGTTTGGCTACTGCATAAATTGGTTTGTTCTGGAGCCATCCTTCCTGAGCTAAGACAAAAATGTGTGAGCCGGTGGCTAAAAAACTGAGCTAGCGCACACTAACTCAGCTTAGAGGGAACACTGCCCACCAGTTGTAGCTAGAATACAGGAAAACTCAGTGCATTAGTATCTCCTGGATCAGATAGAAAGAGGGACGTAATGAAACTGTCTAGGATTTATTTATTTATTTTATTAGATTTTTATCCCCCCAGAATGGGGGAGAGAAAGTCCTCAGAGCTGGAATCAGCTCAGTTTTGACCTTATTATTGAAGGTCCTTCCTTCCTTCCTTCCTTCCTTCCTTCCTTCCTTCCTTCCTTGCTTGCTTGCTTGCTTGCTTGCTTGCTTGCTTGCTTGCTTGCTTGCAAACGGAGCTATCCAGGCTGCTGATCATGGAGTAATTATGAAGGGATCAAAATTCTGTGATGGTCCAAGTGCTTCCATTCCCTGAAGCACTTTGTGTTTCAATCAGCTGATGTAACATAGTGACCAAGACAACCCAGAGTTTGCTACAGCCGTGAGCTCACTGGGTGGCCTTGAACAAAATACAGTTATTTCAACACACATATCCCATATTTAAGAAAGGAATTATAATGAAGTAGTACCTTACAGGGTTGTTTACTGAGTGGGAGTGTGAGAAACAATTTTTTGTGCTCAAAAAGTGCTCTACACACATACATACACATTCAGTTTTGCATAAATGTAGGTAGTATTGGATAACTTGGTCTAATTCACATTTTGTGTGTGTGTGTATATAATTTTTTTACTTATTGGGTTTTTCATAATATGTAGTTAGGAGGCAAGGAAGCAGGAAACCCATCTGATTACCGATGCTTATTGGACTGCTCATCAGGTGTCCCAAGGTTTGGGGTTTCAATCCAAAGATTAAATCTGATGGGGAAGGGACAGGATTCAGTTGTGAAGTCTGCCCTACTAGGATTTTACAATCATCCCTAGAAATTACCAGTATATAGCTATTAGTTGCAGTCTTTTTGACTTGCCTTGAAAATGTGTTTTGCTTTAACATTGCTTAAACCTCAAAAGGAATTTGGGGAAATCAAAAGAGCTGTTCTTCCTTCTACTGAGAAATGGTGGGAAAGCACAAAATTTCCTCTCACATAAGCAAGATGAAGCGATTACAGCACAAAATACCCTGCACGCAAGAATCCTGAGTGAAGAAAGAATAGTTTGGGAAATATCTGGATACAAAACTGGATATGAGTTATCCAGCCAGATTGATACCGATCTTGCCAAACTGTTTCATTATTCAGAAAAGTAAGGCAGAGGGTGTTTTAATAAAACCCTTGTTAAATTTGGGCCTTTGCAATGTTAGGCTGTGAAACTGACATCTATTATCATCCCAATTACAAGGAGGTTACAGGAAGCCATCTGATTTAACGTAGAGAGATGCAGTGTGGTTATTACGTGCAAAAATTGTACTTAGCAGGAGAGCTTATAATTTAGGTAGTGCATTAAAGGTGTCTGTCTTCAGTTGTAAATATTAGGCACCGTTTCAGGTGGAAAATTACAGGCCCCTTCCGCTCCAGCTGTCTTGAGGAAAGGCAAGAACCAAATAACCCACCCCAGGGTAAATCATGCGTCAGAAGACGCTTCTGTGGGACTGGCCCCACTTACTTTGCTTCTTCAGAGAGCGAATGTGCACTTCCCCCAACCTCCTGAGAGCATGGCGCGGGCGTACCACGAACCGCACTCGTACTCGTTGAAAGGGTTGCGCACACGCCCGTCGTAACGGGGGGGGGGCAGTAGTTTGTTGTAGTGATCAGGAGTGAGTTTGGGTTAGGATCAGTGTTCCCTCTAAGGTGAGTTAGTGTGCGCTAGCTCACAGTTTTTTAGCGTCCAGCTCACAGATTTTTGTCTTAGCTCAGAAAGGATGGCTCCAGAGCAGACTGATTTATGCAGCAGCCAAATCGCTCACTCACAACTTTAATGCCAGTAGCTCACCAAGTAGAATTTTTGCTCACAAGACTCCACAGTTTAGGATTACGGACTCTAATCTGGGAGAACTGGGTTTGATTCCCTACATGCAGCTACTGATGTGACCTTGGGTCAGTCTCAAGTTCTCTCAGAGCTGTTTTCTCAAGAGCCTTCCTTGAAAGTGCTCTCTCAGCCGCACCTACCTCACAGGGTGTCTGACATTTTGGTTCCGTTCACATGGCAGGCTTCGACTCGACAGGTGGTTTTCTGCTAGCTTCTGTTCTATCTCCAGGGGGGGAGGGAGGCAGTGATACAGCCTACAGTGCTGATGTAAGAATGTATTGAAAGGAGCATTTGAAATCAGCTGCATGAGTACTAGGTAGTATTACTAGGGAATGCATGAACGTTTTCAAACTCTCCTGTAGCCCATGTTAGTGTGTGTCATTTGGCAAAAGGCTGACATGCCTTCTGTCAGTCACTTCAATATAAGCAGTTCTGATTAATGGCATACCCTATCCTTGTCCTCACCCAGTGCTGCAGGACCATCTTTAGCAGCAAGATAATAAGGTCCGTTGATTATTTTTTTTAATTGCCCCTTCTGTCTCCCAAAATTGGAACAGGAGCAATCATTGAGGTAGCCTACTGCAATCATTTGGTTGTTATACTTGAGATACAAAAGTGTTTTTGTGGATTTATGGGAATACCCTCCTGGTGTGAGCCTGTGAGTTTCTGAGCAGTTTCTAAAAGAGAAGCCTCTTTGATTAGAAGTTAGCTTAAATGGGAGGCTGTCCCAGTACTATAGAAACGACTATCTCCTTGCGGCAGACATCACTCGCTTGCTGTGAGGATTTTAGGAAATGGAGGTTATATTCACTCAAAAGAAGGAAAGATTAAAAAGTAAGGAAGCTAAGATTTATGTTGGTGTGTGTGTTTGCATTTCACAAACATGTTTAAAATGGATTAGGGGGTATGTGTTACTTGAGATGCTAAAAACTGCAATTGCAGTATTGGTTGTTACGAAGAACAAAAAAGGTGCTGAGAATTAGCTACTTTTTTGTTCATCTTAAAGGTCCTGTTTGACACTAAAGGTCTGGATATGTGTTTTAGCCCACCTGGTCAAGATACAGCAATATTTTATATTTTCCTCTTTTCACCGTGAATAGAGATGTTGCATCAGACAATTGAAATGAAAGCTTTTTTACTTTTTTACTTCATTCCTGGACATGGAAAGGGCAGAAAGTAAATTAAGATGAAGGTTTTTAAAAACTTGAATTTTAAATAAAGCTACTAAATTTTGTATCCTGTCCGTTGAACCTAAACTGGTTTGAGCCACTGAATAAGCCTTCCTTAATCCTCAAGCATGCTTATGAATGCTGCAGTTAATAAACTTCTCAACAAATGTTGCATTTGGAAATTCTGTATTCCAGGATTACTTTCCTGAACCAATAGTAGTCTGTACAGTGGAGAGAAGTAAAGAGGCACTGAACTCCTCTGTTGCTGGAGCTGTGTACTCCAGGGGGTACAAAATTACTAAATGCTTTGCTTGCAAGCTGTGGCAACCTGAATAGAACTTATTTTTCCCCTAGAGGAATGCTTACGCAAAGAGGTACTTGAAAAGAGGTACTTGCTTTCCTTTGGAGATGAAGGTTTTGCCCAGTGGCAAAGAGCCAGACTGACAGAACAGTATTCTAATATGTTGTCTTAAAAAAAATCCTGAAAGGTCAGCAAATCCACATTTAAGCCTTTCAGCTGTTTAAAGTTAATCCCATGATTTCTCTCTTAAGTATTATATTGCTTTCCTTCCTAACCTTTTTCTCCAGTTAGAATTCCAGCTGCAAATACAGCCTTTGTTCTTGTCAGCTAAAGCATATATGCAGTACCTGCTGAATGGCACAGGGTGATCATAAAATGCCGTAAAATAGTTTATGCAGAGTTGTAATTAGAACAATACAGAAAGAACTGAAGCAGGAGAATTACTCAGTGAAAATAAGTCAGTTAAGCAATTCAGGACATGATATTTTTGAATGCCTTTTCATGGTGCTACATCTGGTGATGTTTTGTTTCTTCCAGTAAATTCTTCAGCACTTTCTTCTGTTTCTAAGTATAGGGCTCAGGGGCATGATCCAGACCATGACTATATTGCAAGACTACCATTTTTGCTCTGCCTCCTAGGGTAGGGTTGCTGGTGACTCTGTCCAAGAAGTCATCCATACATTAGTACGGGACAAGGAGACCATGAGTTCCTGTGAGGCTTCTTGTGGAGTACCAAAGCTGGAAAATCAGTACTGTCTAGAGAAGCCAAAGAAAAATTAGGCAGCTGCTGGTGGCCTGACACACTTGCACATCTTTCGTAGTTGTGGTCATTTGAGAAAGGAGGGAGCTGCAACTGCTCTATACTCAAGAAGCAATTGAACTGTGGAATTCATGGCCATGGAGTTGGAGATGGCCACAAGTGTAGGTGGCTTTTAAAAGGTGGTTAGACAGATTGATGGAGGAGAGGTCTGTCAGTGGCTGTTAGCCACAGTGGCTGAAGGAAGCCTTCCTCTACAGAGACAGCAAACCTCTGAATAACAGTACTGGGAGGCAGCTTCAAGGGAAGGCCTCAGCCTCTGTGCCTGTTTGTTGGACCTCCAGGGCAACTGGCTGGCCACTGTGTGAAATGGTATGCTGGACTAGATGGACCTCTGGTCATATCAAGCAGGCCCTACTTGTGTTCTTAAGGTAGGAAGGCAGACAGCAGGTGAGAAAATCATATTTATTCTGAAAGGGGGAACATTTCTCAAAAATAAGAGGATTAGTTGGTTCAAAGAAGGATATTAAAAGACACATGGATAACATTCCATCGTAGATAGAATGGAGGGAAGGAGAGAGAGAGAGACTGTCAGATTTAGAATAGTAGGTCTTGTATTCTTATTCCTTGCTACTTAAATGTAAGATTTTGAGTTGGATCCAGGCAGCTTTGTCAGTGCTCTCCAGTTCCCCTCCTTACAAAAGCCCCCATTGCACCTGACTTTTGTCAGTGTGAGTCCCACGGTCCCCTGCATAGCTTTTTTGCTGGTCAAAGGGGACCCTTCTTTTTTCTTTTCTTTCCTTTCAGCTGGAAAGGTTAGGTGAACGGTATCTAACTCAAAACTGTTAACCTCCATATAGTTTTAGTATAATGAACAAATGATGATCATACTGACTTTGGAATAGCATATAAGCAAGAAATTAATACTTTTCGTTTTCCAAGATAATCTTGATTTCCCCCCCTCCCCTTATACTTAAAGGGGCAACTTCTAAGGGTGAGAGAGATGAGTTTTACTTTATTGATATTATGTTTAACACTTTAACAACCGCAAAATGTTTCATAATAAAGTTTTAAATGCCCTGGTCTGGATGGCTCAGGCTAGCCTAATCTCGTCAGATCCTGGAAGCTAAGCAGGGCTGACCTTGGTTAGTATTTGGATGGGAGACCACCAAGGAATTCTGGAGTCATTACAGCAGCAAACCACCTCTTAACGTTAATTGCCTCGAAAACCCTATGGATTTCCCTTAAGTCGAATGTGACTTGACGGCACCTTCCACCACCAAAGTTTAAAATACAGACTGTTTTACTGTAATTATCTACAAGCAGGTGGTGCAGAACCCTAAAGAAAAACTATTGAAAATGTAGTTTATTAAGGGAGCATGAAAGATAGGCAATGACATTTTATTATGAGGCTGTACTGCTGTCATCAGCTAGTAATAATACCACATTCCTGTGTGTGCGGTATTCTTATAGAGATGGAATCATTGTACATTAGGCACAATGGGTTTTTACAGCTGAAAACTAGGAAATAATGGGCTAGATTTTTAGCTGCTGAAGCAGAGTAATTTAGACCAGATTTGACCTCAAAATGTTGGCGCACAAAGTGTCCCCCCCCCCTTATCTAGCATTTCTTGGGCTGGCACAGACAATGGGTCTGATCATTTGATCTAGAACAAGATGGGTTGTTGTCCGTCCCCTATTCCTGTGGTTAAAGAATCTGTTGGCACCATCTTCAGATCCTGGGAAGAGACTGCAGGAAGAGAGAGACAGTTCAGTGGCTCACTCCCATCTCTTAACCATGGTGAAGAAGAAGAGTTGGATTTATACCCCGCCCTTCACTTGGAATCTCAGAGAGGCTTACAATCTCCTTCCCTTCCTCTCATCACAACAGACACCGTGTGAGGCAGGTGGAGCTGAGAGAGCTCTGAGAGAACTGTGACTGACCCAAGGTCCCCCAGCTGGCTGCAGTTCTCCAGATTAGAGTCCACTGCTCTTAACCACTACACCAAGCTGTTGTGCTTCAGATATACATGTTGGGCTTTTGTTTTTCAGAAGAACGAGTTTAAGAAACCAGTGCAAATGGGGAGTGCAAATCAGCTTGGGAAGAGGTGTTGCAGGGGATTCCCTAGTCTCATTTTAGGTCCCTTGTCCAACCTACACACACATACATAAACCTTTATTGGCATAACACAGCAACAGAAAGGGCAGTGAAACAGTTAGAAAAATAAACAAATTAATAGGTCACGGCAAATTACACCAAGCTGCCCCAACAAAAGATCTTCTAGAAGCTTCTCGTAAATAATATACACAGTTAAAAATATAACAATTCTAGAGAACACAGGAGGATTAAGACTTGTACGCCCTTACCCTAAGCTTCCAGACATAGGCTAAGAATTCGGCAACAGACAAAGTAAGTGCCTTGGACTTATCAGACAATAGAATTTTAAGATCTTTGTCAGTCGGATTCCTTGTGGTAGGTAAATGGGGGCTAATCAGATGGCTACGCATAATAGAATATTGGGAACAGCGTAGAAGAATATGAGCAACTGAATCAGGTTCACTATAGAGGCAATTGCAGGTTCTGTCCCTATAGGGGATACCCCTATATCTGCCTAAGACCACAGCGGAAGGGAAAAGATTGAATCTCGCTAACATAAAAACCCGCCGATAAATGTCCAACCTGCTGGGGTAACCAGAGCCTCGCAGGCACCCCCCCCAATACCCCAATACGTACACACTGACGTTCCTTGAACGGTGTTAGTGAACCTGACCTGGGGAAGCCTGGACCTGCTAAAACTTCTGCAACTGTGTCAAATTCATTGCTCACCTATCCCGTGGTGAGGATTGGTCCAAACAGTTGCCACAGTGAATATCTGTAGCTCATGGGCCTCAGAGCTCTTTGTGGGCTCAGGGGATAGTTTTGCTGCAGACAGGCCTCACTCTCCTGCAGGTGCGCATAAGCATAAGCACCCCAGGGCCAAGGGACCAACCGAAAGTGGAGTCTGGAAGGACTGTTTTGGTGGCTGTCGAGGAATCAGCAGCATGGTCTGTGGCTACCTGAAGAACATCTTCAGTCAACAGTGGGAGTTGCCTAGGAGTGGGTTGCCCCTTGCTCATTTAATGTGTCTTGTTAGTGCTTATGCTTTGGTTCAGACTTCTGCAATCCAAATCCTATTGCATTGTTTGGGTATTGCATCCTGCTGATTCCGTTGACTTGCACTGAGTAAGCCGCCTTGCATCTCAGTGAGAAAGGTGGACTAAAAATAGCATCAATAAACAAATGTTTGTTGTTGTTCAGTTGCACAGTCGAGTCCGACTCTTCGCGACCCCATGGACCAGATCCCGCCAGGCCTTCCTGTCTTCCGCCGTCCTCTGAAGTTGGCTCAATTTCATGTTCGTTGCATCTATGACACTGTCTAACCATCTCATCCTTTGCTGTCCCCGTCTTCTTTGACCTTCAATCTTTCCCAGCATCAGGGTCTTCTCCAGTGAGGGCTCCCTTCTCATTTGGTGGCCAAAGTATTTGAGCTTCAGTTTCATTATCTGGTCTTCCAGGGAACAGTCACGGTTGATTTCTTTTAGGATTGACTGATAGAATTGTTATTATATGAAAATGGGAAGCTGTCAAAACATCATTGAATGTAAAATGGTAAAGGCCATTGGTCCACTGCAAAAGTTGTTCTCTTTTAAAGAGAGACGTTTCATTCTGAGAATAATTTTTTGCCCCTAGCAATAACCCACTTGCAAAACTCTGTTCTAGAAATAAAATTTTGTGGGGAGGTAGGTGGAGGATTAAATTAGAAGTCTGGAAGGTGGCTTCGTAATTATCATATGCCATACCGTGGCCAGATTCATTAAACCTAAATTATTGCTCGTGCGCATTTGTCTCCCAGAAAACTTGCTTAATATGGATTCTGAATCTTCTCTCAGCAGCTTCTTGCAGTTCTCCATAGTGTCATTTATTTTGGGCCTAATATGCAGCAACTTAAGCTGTTTTGCTTTTTCATTCTTTGTCGTGGATGGTGGGTTTTTCACAGGGATCACCGTTTTGCCATCGGGTCAAGCCAATTCTGGCGACCCCTAATGGGACTTGAAAGCAAGAGATGTTCAGAGGTAGCTTGCTATTGTCTGCCTCTGTGTTACAACCCTGTTATTCCTTGGAGGTCTCCCCTCCAAGTACTTGCAAGGCCGGCCCTGCTTAGCTTCTGAGATCTGATGAGATCAGGCTTGGCTGGGCTATCTTGGTCAGGGCCCACAGGGATCATTTTTGTTGAGTTAGGTGCAATAGATCCATCTCAAGAAGCTGAACAGGACATCTTTGGGTCACATCATTCTTCTGAAGTCATGGCCACATTACCATTATCCTTTTGCCCATTGAGGAAAGATGTGAGAACCAACAGAGGAAATCCCACTGTTAAGTTCCTAGAGGAGGCTAAATAGTGGCTGCATTTATATACCACGGGACACCCCTGTTTGTCTGTGGCAGGTACAAATGCAGCTCATTTTTTGTGCCCACGTGTTCCCCTCTGACTTTCCCTTGCACATGGAGTATGGTTGAACTTTTCCAGATTTGGGAAGGCTTCAATCAAACTCCAGTGTGTGACATCCTCACACATGAAATTGCCTTATAACTGGGTCTGTCAGGGCATTGTTCACTCAGACTAGCAGTCACTTCTTGGTATCTTTTGCATCACCTGCTTCCTGATCCTGGGGATTGAATTTAAGACCTCTTGCGTGTAAAAACATGTGCTCAGCCACTGAGCCGTGGTCCCCATAGGTGTCGTGGCAACTTGGATTTTGCTTCCCTCCACAACCTGGGATTCTAAATCAAGAAAGGTGGGGGGGGGGTGGAGTGAAGGACGTGTGCAAACCAAGCTACAGTCTGGGTTTGTGCACACTTTAACTCAACAGTGATCACGTTTGCTGCCTGAATGCAACCCTAAAATTTAGCTGTTTCCTTTGTAAAGGAAGGAGCTGCGGTGGCTCAAGTGGTTAAGACGCTGAACTGCAGGCTATGGAAGGTCGGTAGTTCAGCAGTTCGAGACCCGAGTGTGCCGCATGACGGAGTGAGCTCCCATCTCTAGTTCCAGTTCCTGCCAACCTAGCAGTTCGAAAGCAAGAAATTGCCAGTAGATAAATAGGTACCGCTTTGGTGGGAAGGTAACAGCGTTCCGTGCGCCTTAGTGTTTAGTCATGCCGGCCACATGACCACTGAAATGTCTTCGGACAGTGCTGGCTCTTCGGCTTTGAAACGGAGATGAGCACCGCATCCCTAGAGTCGGACTCGACTGGCTTTCGAGCAAGGGAACCTTTACCTTTGTAAAGGAATCTGTGACTGTCTTGAATGGGTACGCAGGGTTCAAGTGGTATCTGGAAGTTCCAGACAGACAGCTGGGCTGTTGAGGGGCAAGGAGATGCTGAAGGGGACCTGTATTTAGCGAGCCAGGCATTTAAAAGGATAAAGTGAGCCAAATTGGGGGGAGTGGAGTCAGCAACGAGGGGCTTCTGGGAGGCTGTACCTGGCTGGAGGAAGAAAGAAGTACCCAGGAATGGAGGAGACCTGGGCCAAGGGCTGCTGGGCTGGAGGCAGCCGCTCGGAGGGGAGCCCCCAGAAAAGACAGGAAGAAACCACACCTGCCAGTGCAGTCCCAAGGATTTCCTGCTTTCTTCCTCCTTCACTATGAGCCACAGGCCGGAACAGGGCAGGAGTCATGAGCAGCTCACGGCCTTAGTGCTGAACCATGCAGTCTACAAACCTCAGCAGGTATTTCTAATAAAATTGCCTTAATAGTCTGGCCAGTAATTGCTGTGCAAGCGCTCTCCAAAAGATTTGAGTTTCTACTTCAACCTTTAGAAGGCAGGAATTGCCTTCAGGTGCCAATGACATGAACATTTTGTGTGCTGTAAAAAAGCTGAAGTTATTTCTATCAGGAATCCATGGGGTGGATTTAAGTGTGGGTGCGAGAGGAACCCTCAGACATAAAATGGTTATTTAAATTTGCAGAGAGGTCAAGTCAGCATTGATTCCCTGTCTGGGAAAAAATTTCACTCACTCCCTAAAGAAACTGTAGTCCAGACTCATTAGTGTCCCTTTCAACTTTACATTTGTCCCATTATATACCTCTTTGTGTCAGATCATTGGTGTAGGCTGCTAATACATTAGCTGGAAGGCACTGACCCCGTGCAGTGTTGATGGGAGCTGAAATCTTGTCTGAAAAATTAGACCTGTCCTTGGCAAAAAGGTGATGAATACCTGCCACTCACTGTTTTGCTGGGGGGGTCACTTTTATCACTGATTAGGGCGGCAGGAATGGAAGGAAATGCAGTTTTGAAGGCTTCAGAGCTGTCACGCCAGATGCACATGGCTGACTGTGATGTAACTTCTTAAGTCCCACAGAATAGGTTTGGTACGTCTGTGTTTGCAATTTAAAAAATCCATAGACATGATAAAGGTAAAGGTTGCTTTTGAGATGGAGCTGACAGTAAAATTGGTTGTTGATGACACTGACTTTGTTCATTGTCATCATTGAATATGTTGCTTGGTGTCCTAGAGCAAGGGAATTTTGAAGGAAAATAGTTTGGGGGGGTATTTTGTTTTGTTTCTCCCCAAGTAATATGCACTTCAGAGTCTTCCATTACTGGGGCCCCTTGGAAGTAGTATAATACATTCCCAGTTATATAGACTCCTCTGGTTATAATCTAGAAGGAAAGTGAGTGCTTCTTTTTATCCAAACCAAATATTGGCTTATATGTTGTGTCTTTTGGATTCTGTTTCTCTCAGGCCATTTGGATAAATGTTGGTATGCTTTAATTCCCTCCCTACTTTACATAGCAGAATTTTCACAATTAGGGTGATAGAAAAATATGTTTCTTTTTCTTGACTTCCATGTTGGTCAGTATTGAATTGGTGTGCTTTAAAAGTAATTAGTAGTTGCAAATAGCTAATGTTTTCCACTTTGAAATAAGTGCCAAAGAACTACAAACAATAGTGCTTGCTAAATAAACCTTCTGTAATCTCCTATAAAGTATTTCTGTTAAATTATTGTCATAGCTGTTTTGAGACATATGGGACAAAAATTAACAGCTTTGGGTACTGGATGGTTATCTAATAGACCAAAATGGACAATGATAATGATGCTGTACCTTTTCCTGTATGATCCATTGAAAGTTTGAAACCAAACTTAAATTAATCACAATTAACTCTAAATTTAATTAGTTTCAGATTGAAGGATAGCTTTATCTGGATTGGGGCCCAGTAACTTTACCTTTAACTCCTCAGTTGTATTTAATATGTAAAAAAAATTTATTTATTGTTAACATTTTTACCCCGCCCTCCCCGCAAAATAATGAATGTAAGATAAGAAGCTGATGTAGTATTCAGAGACTTGGCTCCAGATTTCTTTCGAGGACCCGTTTGCTCTTTTGCCCCAGATTTATTGCCTTTACATATTATAGTACTGGATCTGGAAGCCCTCTTGACGGCCAGCAATGGAGTGTGTGACCATGTTCCTTGCCCTAAAAGGTTGCAAAGTCCTCTTAGTGCAAAATAAATGCTGCCCTCTTCACCACACCGCTCCCCTCCCCCCATGTCCAATAGCTCCACCTCTTACATCATCAGCCAGATCACTGCATTTGTTCTGCAGCAGATTGCTAGGCAAAAAGAGACCCCCTTGATTGGAATGTGCTGCCTGCGGTTTTGCCAGAGGGAACTCTGCAGCAGCTCTGTTGAGACCTGACAGAATGCTATCACCGGCTTCTTTTGCTAGTTAAAGCAGAGCTTCTTGAGCAAATTAACCCTTGATTCCCCCCCCTCCCCAAACTGTTCTGCCTATTGAAAAGTATGTTTCAACAAGGGAAAATCGTAGGTGTGTGTGAGCATTACACTATGGAATATGGAAGTCCTATTAACTTCTGGCAGATTTTTAAAAATAGCAACTATTGGAATAGATGCAGCTGCCTTACATTGGTTTAGGCCATTGGTGTATCTAATAGTCCAGTAATACATACTTTTGACTGGCGGTCTGAACTTTTAGACAGTGGCCTCTCAGCTTTGCATTCTCCTTTTAAATTAGAAGAGCTAGGGATTGGATCTTGGACCTTCCCTTCTTTACTTGTTGTATAACATTAAATTGAAGCTGTGTGCACTCTATAGTTTCGGAGGTAATGCCAGCTGTGGGGTTAGCACTGAGACAAGGAGCCTGTGCTTACATGGCCCTCCCTCCCTGCTTCCTCTCTTGCATTGCTGTTAATTTATTGGCTTCCAGTTTTTCACAAGCCATAGCTGACTGTTGCACTGAAGACAACAAATTCTGGTTTGCATTTCTCATCCAGACTAGGATCACAAACCAGACTATGAGCTCCGAAGCATGGTTCTCAGTCCTAGTTTGGAACGCAGGTCAAAAATGTATTCGGTGTGCATAATTAGAAAGGAGAGCGCCAAGGCCAATTCATTCCTTTCATGCCAGCGAGGCTTGGTTTGGCATTCTGTCTGAACCATCCTTGTATATAGGTTGCTTGTTGGCTGAACGCCATTGTGGAGCCATGTCAGAGAGTCCAGACTGCATGCCCACGCAGTCACTAATGCTGGTCACCATTTTGGAATCTTAAGAGACAGGATTTGCATTGGCACTGGGCTCTTCAGCGCCACATCTCTCTTCCCCCCCCCCCAAGATTGCCCCATTTCTTTTTATGTTGGAGCAACAGTAGCCAAGAGATACAGAACAGCTAGCTATTCTGCCTCCTCTCAAACAAGAAGGGTGTTTCGTGGTAATGAAATACTTCTCACAAAAAGCATTGCATATCCATTTTTTTCACTTCCCCCCTTCTTACCTCCTCCTACCTCTTAAATAGTTAAAGCATTCTTGTGAGTTTCGCCAACAAATTCCTTTTTTTAAAGTGGTATTGGAGGGGGTAATTCCTCATCTTGGAAAAGTATTAGGATTGGGGCAACCGGCTGTGATTTTGTGATGTATAAAACCATAAGTCTGAACCAAGAAGGACAATCATAAGCTAGATAGATGGCTCGTTCTATTTTCTCTGGAAAAACACAGTGCCAGCTCTGCCACCTTCACCTCTTTGTTGCCCATTTAAAACATTTTCATATGTATCTCCTTGGGCAGAAATCTGGGTTCAGGCTTGCTGTATGTAATACCGTTTGAATGCTGTGTAGGTGGCTGGTTTGTCTCTTGGAGCCAAAGTCGCTTTGGGGGATCTCAGCATTCCATTTAAACCCCTTAGGTGTGTTGAGTAAATATTGATGAGAGAAATGAATGTTCGTGCATGACTGGCCACAGTTAGCAGACCCTGTGTGGTATTGGAGGGGGTAATTCCTCATCTTGGAAAAGTATTAGGATTGGGGCAACCTGCTGTGATTTTGTGATGTATAAAACCATAAGTCTGAACCAAGAAGGACAATCATAAGCTAGATAGATGGCTCGTTCTATTTTCTCTGGAAAAACACAGTGCCAGCTCTGCCACCTTCACCTCTTTGTTGCCCATTTAAAACATTTTCATATGTATCTCCTTGGGCAGAAATCTGGGTTCAGGCTTGCTGTATGTAATACAGTTTGAATGCTGTGTAGGTGTCTGGTTTGAATGCTGTGTAGCTGGCTGGTTTGTCTCTTCGAGCCGAAGTCGCTTTGGGGGATCTCAGCATTCCACTTAAGCCCCTTAGGTGTGTTGAGTAAATATTGATGAGAGAAATGAATGTTCGTGCATGACTGGCCACAGTTAGCAGACCCTGTTTCCTTTGTGAAGATATGGAAGTTGGAAACACTGGCTTTGCAACTGTGCAAAGTGCTGAAATGATCCAGACGGGCCAAAGGGAACTTGCTAGTGACCTTTAGGACTGATGTTTGTAACTGGTTGCTTTCCATCTTAATAAGAAAGGTTCATGGGAGCAGAAGTCCAGGGGGTGATCTCTGGCTTCAGCAAAGTGCCGCTTCCTTGGCGTAGTGGTTTAGAAGCGTGGACTCTAATCTGGGAGAACTGGGTCTAATTCCCCACTCCTCCACATGCAGCTGCTGGTGTGACCTTGGGTCAGCCACAGGCTCTCTCAGCTGTTCTCTCACAAGCAGTTCTCAAAAGAGCTCTCTCAGCCCCTCCTACTTCACAGGGTGACTGTTGTGGGGAGGGGAAGGGAAAGGAGATTGTAAGCCACTCTGAGACTCCTTTGGGTAGTGAAGGGCGGGGTATAAATCCAGTTTCCTCTTCTTATGGAAAGCACAGTTATCTTCTGGTGGCCTGCAGGAAGGACCCCAGTTAAATTTCTCCCTAGAAGCACTTAGGGAAGGGGTCTTATATGGGGCTCCCTGTGGTCTTCCACCCAAGGGATTGCTTAAATCACACCTCCTTAACATTAGGTGTTCCTAGGCTATTCTTTGGGTCAAAGAGAAAGATAATTCAGAGAGTATTGATTTTGAGCATTGGCACCATCGGCTGCAAGGCCTGTCCTGGGGGACAATGTTGCTTTTATACTTCCCAAAGATGTATGGTGCCCTCTGATCTCCCCAAGGAGAAAAGAACATTTTGACTTGCCTTCAATTCCTGTTCTTGAGAGGGCAAAGAGTATTTGGACTGTGCTTATGGGCACATGTTGGGCACTAGACAGGACCTCATCAGGATGTTTGCCATGTGCTTCTTCTGGTTTTCCTTGTTGCCATGTTGGCTATAGCACAGGATGTTAGCTTGTTCTGTAGTTCCGGAGCCTTCTGGGAGGCAAGGGAGGCCACCTTCCACTGGTGGAGGCAGGAACTGGCCCCGTCTTACATCAAGAAGTGTTTTCCCAGTGCTGAAACCCACTCTCTAGCCTCTCTTAGATTTGGAATTTTCAATCGGATGGATCCAAGTGCTCCGCTTTGCAGTGTCTGAAGCCTTCCTCCTGCCTAAGGAGCCTTCTTCTAACTTAAGTAGGTCTTCTGTTGGAGGAAGTGAAAATTTCCCTTGTAGTTAATAGAGCTTTACAGTTGTGTTTGCCCTTACAAAATACCTTGTCAAGCAACCACTTAAGTGGATAGCTGTGGCTTGTCCAAGAATACAGAATGAGTCCATGAGAAAGTGCGTTGGAACTTGAACCCTTGGGCATTGTTTTCTAAGCAGAATAGATTTCCTGCAAGTAACATCAGTCACAGCTGTTTGTGGTTTTGGTGCTAGATAGCTGATGTCTAGAGTAGGAATGTGTGTTAACTGGCAAACCTAAACATCTGCACTCCCCACTGTATTTGTGTACTGGAGAGGGAGGCTTTCTCAGTTCATATAATCCTTCCACTTATCCCACGCACACTGTAAAGAACGTCTTCCTTGCCCCAGTTCATCCAGATCTCTTCCAAAAGATCTTCATTTCCTTGTTGAAGTTGCAAAGGTCATTTACTTCCTTAGGTGACATTGATCTAGCTGATTTGTTCCAACAGTAGAATAATTAGTGGTTTTTTGTTAGGGGGATTTCATAGACAGAACTTCAGATGTGTATGCCTGTCACTCATAAGGATATCCTATGAGTGTTTTCTGAGCCTATCGTTTTGGATTGGAGTTGTTCTGTTCTGTAAACCTATATTCCCTTTGGCAAAACACTGAGGTCATAGCTGCCAAAAGCAATCTTCTTTAGGACTGAACAGTACTAGGGCCTAAAGCTCTGCCTAAAGCCAAAGCTAAGCAAGAAAATGACCAATGGCTGGGGGGGGGGGGGGGAGTTTCAATTGCCTTTGTTTTTGTTAACAGTTTTTCCCCCTACACAGTTCATTAGTAAGCTCCGTTGACTTCTAGAAAGTTGGAAATTGAGGCTCTGATTTTCTCAAACCTACATATTGGACACTATTCTTGAAAAAAAGAGTCGTTTCTGTGAAGAGCTCTCTCAGCCTCACCTACCTCACAGGGTGCCTGTTGTGGGGAGGGGAGGGGAAAGGAGTTTGTAACCCGCTCTGAGACACCTTTGGGTAGTGAAGGGCGGGGTATAAATCCAATCTCCTTCTCCTCCTCCTTCTTCTAGACAGGACCTCATCAGGATGACAGTTCTGTCTCCTTCCATCCTCAGACGAAATCATGTTCACCCCATTTTCCTTCCCTCTCTCCTTTTCAAGATACAGACAGAAAGCCTCTTCGAGAAGGGACTGGGCCTTTTGGCCTGTGCTACACTGTAGAGAACAGCTATGTTTTTCAAACAAACAAACCTGGCAGCATTAATCTGACAGAGGATTGTAGAGAAACTTGCCATTAGTACAAACATTGTTAAATTTAAACATCTCCTTTTAAAATTTGTATATATTCCTTGTAATGATGTAACAGTGTTAGTATGGGCTGCAGCAGCCAGTTCTCCAGTATTTCTAACTTCTTGTGCCTTATTTTATTGCTGCAGGAAAACTTGAGGATCTATCATTTGAGGGCTTCTTGCGTTCCTTACCTCTAAGCCAGTTTGCTGTAGTGGTTAGGATCGCGGATGCTAATCTGAGAGGACCAGCCCGGCAGGGCTCTTTTTGTAGCAGGTACTCATTTGCATATTAAGCGACACACCCCTAATGTAGACAATCCTCCAAGAGCTTACAGTAGCTCCTGTAAGAAGAGCTCTGTAAGCTCTTGGAGGATTGGCTACATTAGGGGTGTGTGGCCTAATATGCAAAGGAGTTCCTGCTACAAAAAGAGCCCTGGGCCGCCAGGTTTGATTTCCCACTCCTCCACAGGCAGCTGCTGGTGTGACCTTGGGTCTGTCATAAGTTCTTTCAGAGCTGTTCTCTCAAGGGCAGTTCTCTCAGCCCCACCTACCTCACAGAGTATCTGTTTTGGGAAGGGGAAGGGATTGTAAGCTGCTCTGAGACCCCTTCAGGTAGGGAAAAGTAAAGGTAAAGGTTCCATTGCTCGAAAGCCAGTTGAGTCCGACTCTAGGGTTGCGGTGCTCATCTCCGTTTCAAAGCCGAAGAGCCAGTGCTGTCCAAAGACGTCTCTGTGGTCATGTGGCCGGCATGACTAAACACCAAGGCGCACGGAACGCTTTTACCTTCCCACCGAAGTGGTCCCTATTTATCTACTTGCAATTTCTTGCTTTCGAACTGCTAGGTTGGCAGGATCAGGTAGGGAAGGGGGGGTATAAATCCATTCTCTTTTCCCCTTCTTCTTCTTAAGGTTGCAGGTGCTGTGCTGAGGAAGCCCAAGGTGGCCCTGTCTGCTCTCAGGGCAACATAGCAAACTGTCTGAAGCATGGGTGTCAAACATACAGCCCCTCCAGGGCTCTTATCCAACCTGCGAGAAACTGGTCATTACATTTATTGGCAGATGACAGAGACAGTGCATTATGTTCCTGTACACTGTCCCAGTGCTAATGGGTAACGGGCCGTGGAAGTGGGAGGGTGGGCATCAGGGAGGTACTGTAAGGAAATATAGTAAGAGTGTTAACGTTTTAAGCATGTGTGTATTCTGAGTAAAAAATAACATTGTTAATTTGGTTTGCCTGTGTCCTTTATAAAGTTTATATCTCTGGTATCTGGCATTACATTTTATGGCACACCATTGCCCAACCTGACCATGTGACATTTATGTCAGATGCAGCCCTCGTAACAAATGAGTTCAGCACCTCTGGTCTAAAGTGCCAGTCACTTTGTCTTTTATGGCTGTCAGCACAAGATTATATAAGGAGTGTGCAAACACAGAGTAAGAGGGAAGAGCAACATTGAAACTCTACACTAACAGTACTGCAGTGGATTATAGCACATGGTTTGGTAGTAAAGAGTTTAATGAAGCAAACGTGATGTAAAATTTCACGTTTGACTGGTAAAAGCCACGTAGTATAGGTATCCTGGAGAGTCTCTTTGCACGACCTTTGTTAAAAACCTAAAGAATGTTTCTGACACATGCAACGTATGAAGAATTCCATGTGGTCATTCTTCAGAATACACTGCAAGGCTCAGGCTCCAGATCATGGAGGAACTTGCAGGGCATGTAGATACTGGTCTCTGAAGCCTGTCTTCATTTTTAGCCGCTGAACGAAGCTGTGGCCAACTTCAGCAACTAGCATCTGTTCACCAGAACCCCAAGTTCTGTGGGGTCAGGAGAACTGGAGGCTTCCTTATTATGTTCGTTAAATCTCTGTGGTCTGTTTCCTAGCTTTCCTTACCATATTAGGCACACAGATATATATTCCTTGGCTTATATATTGAACTTGTCTAGTTATCTTGTTTGTGTAATTTTGGGGAGTGGGGGGGGAACAGCAGCACAAAGTGTGTTTGTTTATTTATTTATTTATTTAGAAATTCCCATGCCACCTCTCCAGGAAACCTGGCTGAGGTAGTCTACAAAATTAAGCATAATCAATGCATAAAACATTAAATGTTAGTTAAAACCCAGCATTAAAAACCCACCCAGAGCATAAGAGCGAACTACCAAAACAGCTTAAAATGAATTTAACAGTTTTCAGTCAGTGCTTAAGAGATTCAGCCCCTTAATTAAAATATTGGTTAAACAGAAACATTTTGGCCTGGTGCCCAAAAGAGGATAGTATAGGCACAAGGCCACCAGGCGAACCATTACTGGAAAAGCCCATTACTGCCACCCACCTCCTCTCTGACAAGGGGGGGCACAGAGCCCAGGGCTTGTGAGGAAGATCATAGCAGGTGGAATAAGCAGCGTGGGAGGAGGCGAGCCTGAGTACTCTAGATAAAGGATATTTTTTCCTAGAAAAGTTCACTTTTCTGTTTTCGTTTTTACCTGCAGAGGTGGCTATTGGAAACTGAAATAACCAGGGCTATTTTTGGGCAGGAACGCACAGGAACGGAGTTCCGGCTGGCTCCCAAGTTGGCTACACCCAGCAAGAACTCATTAGCATAATAGGCCACACCCAACAGCAGGAACTCATTAGGATTGGCTACATTAGGGGTGTGTGGCCTAACATGCAAAGGAGT
>NW_015166451.1:268414-290451 GCF_001447785.1 Gekko japonicus | reverse complement strand
TTTTCTACCAAAAAAGCCCTGGAAATAACCATAAGTGAACTCTCAAAGAACAAGTTGTTTTGCTTTTGTGTTTGTCTCTTGCTACTTTATTCATCAGGTGCCAGTATGCTGGTTACTGCAATCATAATTTAGGACTGCTCTGTTTCTTCTTTATTTTGCAGGTTATCTCTCTAATAGTATTCATTTTCCTCTTGTTATTTGCAGGCCTAAAGACTTTGAATGGAAGTAGAAGGGAGAGTTTAAAGGGATAGGACGTGGCGCCTACATCTCTCCTGAGCACTGGACCTACTGGGATGTTCGCAGTTCAGTTACATGCATAAACTTTTAGAAATTTGCTGTAAATAGTGGAAATGTGTTTTGATATAGACATTATTGCTTGGCCAAAATGAATAATCTTCAATAACATCACGAAGCTGTGACCACAGACTTTTTTTTTTAAAGTACCACCTTGATTTGGTAAGTAGTGACAATAAAACATGTTTTCATAAAACAGTTTTGTGATATGTGCACATTCATCTGTATATGAAACCTCTTTCTTTGGCCTTTGGGTGAACTCATTTCTGTGGCTTAGTTGCTGTGTGATGCACAGAAAGACTGAGCAAATGTGCTGGCTGTTAAATTGGCACATTCCCGTTGAAGCCTACAGTTGACTGGTGATCTCACAGCAAATTCCAGGCACTCTGTTCCAGCAAGGGCTTTCACACAGGCATCCCTTGTTGGGTTGAGAAGCAAGCACTAAGTAGATGGTTGGCTTCGTCCACATTAGCCCAAGTCAGCTGGAGGTGGCTGGAACGAAGGCTGTTCCGTCAGGAGGCAAAGCGAGGGGTACTCGGATGCAGGAGCCCCCATCTCACTCATCAGCTGTCTCTATACGAATAGCTCCAACCTTTTATTGGGTAGATAGGCATTTGCAGATAGCAATGCCTGTAATGGACTGTGAACAGAGAAGTTAAATAAACATTAAAGAATTTACATTAAAATGCAATCTGCTGGGGCAGAAATGCATCCATCCCAAAGAAGTGGTGGGTATGTTGAGATAGGTGCTTCAGCTGTTCACCCTGTGCAAAATGCTTCATGGTTATTTTTAATTTCGTAGACCATCTGGGAAAGTCTGTTAACTCTCCTAAGGTTAAAGAGTGACTAGATTTTGGAGGCAATTTTGAAACTGTACATCTGTCTCCTACTATTCTTGGCAAAGAGATAAAATGCTAAATAAAACACGATGAAATCAGTTAAATGAGGGTTGTTAGTGATTTGTTACTGAGGTGCCGTGAGCAGTTTTCCTATGATGTCAGTCATTTGTTCACATAAAGTTAATGCAGTTTATCAAGACTAAATTGTAGGATTGAATTCTAACGCTATAAAAGTCATTCTGAAAGCTCGTAAGAGATATTTTGGCTGTTATTCCAGTTTCTTTAAACACATTTATGTCTTGTACTGCGAGACAAAAAGTGAAAGTTGAAAGCTCATACACAGTGAATTCAGCCTTGTTGGGGGGAAAATTCAATCTTGTCGCAAGAATGTATGGCATTATTTTATTTATTATACTTAATGATATTTTAACCCTAATTTCTCTAACAAAAGATTCAAGGCGGGTTAATATATTCATACCGATGGTAAGAACATTAGAGAGAGTGCGTATTCTTTAGCCGTGTAAAACCAGGAAAAATTAACTTTTTATCGACCTTTAATACAAATGAGCTCAGGAGCTTCAGGCAGCACATCCTCCCAAGCATGTTTATTCAAAAGGCTAGTTGAGTCCAGTGGGACTTACTTCCAACTAAAGCAGGCATGAGATTGTAGTCACCGTGCTATTTATCAGTACTTAAAATTCACCCTTTCCCCCTCAGCTGTCATTTGCAGCTCTTCTAGTTCCTTTTTATTTTAGATATTTTATGCACTACTCTCCTGTGTGTTAAGCAGAACTGTTTATAGAAATTAAAACACACAAAATACAGTACTACACAAATCCCCAATCAACAGCATAAAAACTAAAAGCCATAATTAAAATTGGGGGAGGGGAGATGTCCTATGTGGGTCTTCTAGACCAGGCAAACCTTTGAAAGGCGCAGGAAGGCTCTTGGCCGAGGGTCTTCTGCAGTTCAGGGGCTCCTGCTGACAAGGTCTTTGTATGCGTCTTGGCCACATGGATCAGCAAAACGTGACTTCCTGCCGTAGAGTCCCCTTGACCAATCTTGGAGCACAGATGGGACCATAGGTGGAGAGGTGGTCCTTCAGGTGCTTTGGAGCCATGTCCCTCTGAGCCCCTGTTGCGTTTTTATTTAGGTAGTTTACCGTGCAATCCTGAAAACACTCCTACACTAAATAGATGAGTAAGGTTTTGAGTAGACCTGCATAGGATTTCTTTCATATATTGTGCTTTTCTGTGCAGGGTCAATTGCACACACAGGGCCTCTGACGAACATTAAAATTACATTTTAAAAATGTTTTCCCATGCTCTCTTCCAACTGATTATCACAGTAGGGAATCACCAGCACTTTCAGATTAGCAGTGAATGTGCCTCTTTCAAAATTGGCCGGAAACCAGTTTTGTTGCAGACCTCTGTCAACAATCTCGCTGTTGAATTTTGCCCCAGCTGAAGGTTCCAAACGGTCTTCAAAGGCAGTCCCATATAGAGGGTATTGCATTAAGACAGCCTGGATGGGCACAGAATATGAGTGAACGTAGCCAGGTCATGGTTATTGAGGAATGGCTGCAGTTGCAGTACCAGTCAAAGTTGGTTTAAGGCACTGTGTGCCACAGAGTAATCCTATTACTTAATTGATTCCTTGTGACAGAAGTAAATGTTCTGCTTCAAAGAATAAGCTTCCATTAGCTGGGCTTCTTTGGACTGTTATACAAAGGTCAAGAGTTTTCGCAAGACTTGCTGCCAGCCAGTGGTCCCTCTTATGCGTGCTTCCCATCTCTGGCTCCTCAAAGATAGCTCTTCAAAGCAGTCTCTTTGTCCTTAGTGTCAATGTTAATCCTACATAAAACACTCCAAACTGTTTATTCAAATATTTGCATGGCTCCTAGACCATTTAGAACACTGGGGTTGCATTGCACATAATATGCAAAGTACTGTAAATAATTCCCTTTCAGTTTTTAATTTAGGAGCGACTCCCGCTGACCAAAGTAGATGATATCATTGCATGCTGTCTACTGCCAGTCAAAGACTGTAGTTTATGCTACTTTTGATTTTGTGGTACAATATGCTTAGCTAATGGACCAGATACTCATCTAAAGTAAACCTTCATCACTCCAAAAGCTCCACTAGCTGCAAGATTAGCTCATGATTTTTGAGGCCTTGTTTAAATACACCAGCGGAGATCTTGGACAGGATATTTAGTATGACTTTTGAGAGTGTAATTATAGGAATTTTACCAAAGTTGTATTCAGCTGAAACGGGTACTGAAAAAGATAGTTTGAACCAGCATCTTACTTGTTAAGCCTAAGGTTTTTAATGTGTCTAAAGCTGCCCTTTCACCATGCGGACTGAAACACATACTCTCTAAAGCACTGACTACATAGGATGGTTGGGTGTCTGTGGCTGGAATTCCTGGCGTGTAGAAAAGGTAAAGGTAAGGGTTCCCTTGCTCGAAAGCCAGTCGAGTCCGACTCTAGGGTTACGGTGCTCATCTCCGTTTCAAAGCCGAAGAGCCAGCGCTGTCCGAAGACGTTTCCGTGGTCATGTGGCCGGCATGACTAAACACTGTTACCTTCCCACCAAAGTGGTACCTATTTATCTACTTGCAATTTCTTGCTTTCGAAATGCTAGGTTGGCAGGAGCTGGAACTAGAGACGGGAGATCACTCCGTCATGCAGCACACCTGGGTCTTGAACTGCTGAACTACTGATCTTCCACAGCCTGCAGTTCAGCATCTTAAACAACTTGAGCCACCGCAGCTCCTCGTCCTGGCGTGTAGTTTGGCCTTTAAAAGTGTATGGGGGCAGTGGCAAGTCTAGAACTAGGCTGTGTGCTGAGGAAGGGAGGTTTAACTCTTCCTCCCTCCCTGTAACCCAGACGCACACTCCTGGGCCTAACCCAGAAAAGACAAAGACTGGACCTGACTTTTGTTTCCCTGCTGAGACTTAAAGCAGCCCCTGGGAGTTTGGGGTCATTCTTAGTTTGGGAAGGGACATAGGAGAAACAGTTTGCTGAAGGGAACGTTGACTCTCAAAAGTTTATACCCTGGAAAGTCTTATTGGTCTTTAAGGCGCTTCTGGATTCAAATCTTGCTTTTACTGCTGACCACCCCGCATGAAATTCTTTACATTACGTACAGTCTGCCTTTCTCACTGAGACTCAAGGCAGAATTACACAGTGCAAGTCAATACAATCACCAGGACAGGACATCCAATAAGTAATGTAAGATTAGGATGGCTGAAAGCTGGCTTCCCTGGAGCTGCTCTTTAAGGCTAAATAATGTGGCTGGAGTTCGAAACATGGCATTCCAGTGTTGCATGTAGACTGGCCATAAAAGAGGAACTGGGTTTGTGCTCATTTGAAGTTTGGGTTCTACCATCTAGGACACTGTTTCCCAACCTTCACCACCACCAGCCCATCATTTTCCAGGCTTAGAACTAGATGCTCACGTCACGTTTAACTCAATGAGTTAATAGTGAATTCTCAGAACAAGTACTGCAGATGGGGACATTAAAAATAATTCAAAATACCTTACAGAAAGAGCTCAGACCATTCACTAGAATTAAAACGCAGATTAAACTTTGGAACCCTACTGGCCTATTTCTTAACACCAAATGCAAAGGTTATTGTCTGATGCCACCAAGTCCAGTGGCCTGACTTAGTAAGTAAGGCGACATACAACGCCTTAGCAATGTTTCCGAAGGTGCTAATGCTTAGGGTTGCCAGCTTTGGGTTAGGAAATCTCTGGAGATTTGGGGGTGCAGCCTGAAGAGGGTGGTTGGGGAGGGGAGGGACTTCAATGGGGTATAATGCCACATAGACTCTACCCTCTAAAGCAGCCATTTCCTCCAGGGAAACTGATCTCTGTCATCTGGAGATCAGTTACAATTCTGGGAGATCTCCTGGCCCACCTGTAGGTTGCAACCCTACTCAAGCTTGAGCTCCAAGGAGTCTTCAAGGTGAAGGGAATTCTATACCTGTGAATTAAGTTGTAATCTACGCTGCCATTTGATACTTCCCCTTTACCCGAGTGCTTTAGGATGTTTGAGATCAGGTAGGGGAACGTTATTGTTGACTAAAGGAACAGCTAACGTGGAACGCTGAAAGATGCTAGTGATTTCTAGCTCATCGGAAACAAGCCATCATTCATCACATTCCCATCTTCATTTGTCTAGAAGAAAGACCATCTTCATTTACTTCTGGTGTGCCTGAGAACTGAGCATTTTCTGGCAAAGGCTACCAGTACTGCAGTGTGCATAGATAATTGCATGAAATGTAATCAGAATCAATTATTCTGTACCATTCCAGTGTTTTTTCTCTCATAAACCGTTGATGGGGGAAATGACTGTAACCTACTACTAACCTCGCATTTGCAATTTAGTCTGACCTAATTATAGGGGAATGGAAGGAATGAGACAGCTAGAAGCATTGATAAAATGTGCAGAATATAAGCATATGTGACCATCTTGATGGGGGAAAATTGAGTACAGGTCAATCCTTAAGCAAATAGACCATGAGAAAAAAAGAAGCAGCTGTCATCTTGCAGGATGATTTGTTGGACTAGTTTAATACTCAAGGATGAGGCTTCCAAAACACATAAGACAATCAAAACTTAACATAAAATGGACTGATGTCTGTAGCCAGTGGTGATAAAGTTAAAAGTTAGGTGAGTAATAACTGGGTTACTTGTTGTCAAAGGCTTTCATGGCCGGAGTTCATTAGCTGTTTTAGATTTTCCGGGTTGTATGGCTGTGGTCTCGGCGAAACATCAGGTCCTACAATGCCAAGACCACAGCAGTACAACTCGGAAAATCCACAACAGCTAACTGGGTTATTGTACTGCAAATGGTTTGGGATTTAGATATAGAAACTAAACAAAATATAATCCGAGGCATGTTTCCAGAGCTCAGACCTGGCCAGTGATCTACTTGGCATGCAAGTGCTTGAAGGAACATTAGAGCGAACGGGGTGGGGGGGAGTACACCAAGACAGACACAACCATCTTCATGACTGCAGTAATTAAAGAAAAGGTAGCGATATGACTATGGCTGTCCTTATTTCCCACTGCCCCACCATACAGTCTGGCTGCATGAACTACATGCCAGTTCAGCAAAGGAGAGCGGTGTGCAGAAGTAAATGAGTTCTTTTGTTTCAAGTAAATGGTGAAATCCTTGTAATCGGGGGATTTCTGCAGCCGTCTTAACATCTCCAGTCCCCAGTTTGCAGAGCCACTGTTTAAAAGTATAAAATCAATACCGTCGAGGAATTAATTTATAAAAGTTTGCCATGTTTATTCATGTATAAAACAAAGTAGTAATGGATCCACAATAAATTATTGATGTGTTTCTAAAAGGTATTTATAGGAATACTATGGGAAGACAATCCCATCATAAAAATCTTCTTTTCAAACAGGGTATTTTAAAAAAAATCAACCAATACAACTGGCTTTAGTAGGTTTACACACAATAAAAATTTGAACAGAGACATTCAAAAAGCAAGACACTACTGCACTTAATTCTTCTTGATTTACTCAAATAAACCAGCTGGTTATGCAGTGTTTTTTAAATGTGAACTGAAGCATAGTCATGTGACAATTGCACAGAACCAGGAAAAAAAGGTTCCTTGGAGGATTCATCTAGTAACCTTTTTAATGCTAATAACTTCTGGCATGCAATGTAATTAGCATTTCTCTTGTTCTGCCAGTGGTCATGTACAGTATATATATATATTCCCTTTAACATACAAGCCTGTAAACAATATTGTGACATCATTTAGGCAACTGGACCAAGGCCTAAAAATAATATATAATGTACGCACACATAAAAGAAACAGTTCATGAAGACGTTTTCTTAATCACCGTCTTGCGGACTGGAGAGCTGATGCTTCGTTTGGAGATTCTGCTGGTGAAGCGGCTGATTCCGGGGGATCTCAGTTCAACAGCCTCAGTTTCATCCTGAACAGGTGTGAACTCTGGCTGAGCGATACGAGGCACTGGGTAGAAGGACTGGGGGTGAGGGTAGGACCCGTGAACTAGATAGGGCTGCTGTTCCCCATCGTAGAGGTCCTCGGGGTCATAGAGCTGGTAGGAGTTATGCGGCAACGGCACGACTGGGATATCTTCATCTGTTGGATCCCCATATCCACCTTAACCCACCACCAAGAACGGTCATATGGTTAATGTGAAGAGGAAAGGAAAACGAAAGCAATCATTAGGAACTTGGCCTGTTATAGAGCTCTACAGCCGTTGTTGACTTATGAAGCGATTAGCCTTTTCAAAAATTAAATAAGCATTGATGAAAGGGGACAGCCTTATTATTTTACAGCTTTAAGTTCAGTTAGTTGGAAACCATCACCAGCAATAGCAATGTGCTTGCTGTATTAGAAATGAATTCTCTTAATACCGGTGTGATTAGAAAATCCTCAAAATAACAGCACGAACAAAACAGCAGAAACGAAAGATGCCTGGGTCTCACTGATTCCAGTGGGAGGAAGATAAATAGCCACAACTCAAAAGAAAGTTAGTCGTACTTAAGTGTGATTTAAATTAAGGGATTTAAGGTACTTATAATCAGTTTGTCCCATTGCTTTCAGTAAGAGTTCAGCACAATTTCTCCTAGACTGGAACTTACTATCTCCCTGAAATCAGTGGTACCTAAAGGTCTTATGTTCAGTTGGGCTGTGCCTGTATATTTATTTGGGAGAGATTAAAACACTTGATAACCTTTTAAAAGCCCCTCCCCCCAATTTATGCCACAGAGTTTTAATATTTGCGATAATTGGAAGGACCAGCAATGCATCAAACTACAAGGCACTGAACTAGTTCTCTCCTGGTGGAGCTGATATGGGCTTGGTTGGGCATGGTCACCTCTGGAGAAAGTGTTTGCTCGGGGTGGGGAGGGTGTGTGGCTCAGTGGTAGAGCACACAGAAGAAGGTCCCATCTTTAGCATCTCCAGTTAAATAAGTCCATTGGTGACCCATCTCTACCAGAGGTCCTCAAGAACAGTACAGAGCTAGGTGGGCCAGTGGTCTGATTCACGATAAGGGATCTTCACATGTTGAATGTCTTTTAAAGAGAAAATGTATTTCAGTCTCTGCAAGGTAGAGCCGTATCATCCAAGATGCAGGATATACTGAAGCATAAGACTGTCACTAGTCTTGATCCACTTTGCCTAAAACTAGGGTGTCCCTGATTGCATGTATTTATTTACGGCACCTCTGCCCAGCTTTTCTACACACTGATAAATATATATACACATCTAATAAAAATATAATACCAATAATTAAACATACAGATACACAATTAAACCATAATGGTGATGCTCCTTGCCAGCCGCATCAAATGATGCCGCTAGCTATTCTAATGGGGTCAATGCTCCCTCTAAGCTGTGGGGTCTCGTGGAAAAAAAAAATCTACTTTATGATCTACCGGCATTAAAGTTGGGAGTGAGCGATTTGGCTGCTGCATAAATTAGTTTGCTCTGGAGCCATCCTTCAGGAACTAAGACAAAACTGTGAGCTAGAGGCTAAAAAACTGTGAGCTGGTTCACACTAGCTCAGCTTAGAGGGAACACCGGTTGGGGTGAATTTCTCGATGTGTACCTGCCTGCAGTATTAGCGCAGGAGCAGAAGTCTGGTTCTTGTGTATGGATCTTAATAAGGAGAGTGATTATGGGGGGGGGGGGTTAAACTCTTCAAGGACCTCACACAGCTGGGATAGCCATCGGTTGTGTCTAGCAAATCTGGCCAATGGAAGAAATGTGCCCAATGCCTGAACTTTAGCAAGAAACCTAAGACTACTAAGCAAGCAATCCTTGGTTAGTGGTGATCAGTAGTGCTGGTGGCAGGGCAGGGGGGAGCTCCAAAGTGCTTCAGTAGCCATTTGCGACCTCCGTCAAGCGAAAGAAAAAAACAAAAACTCTACCCGAATCAGTGTCTTTCACGTTCTGTATTGGTAGCCATTGTAAGGAAATGAACCTTTAAAGTTGGAAATGGGTGAGGGACGGGAGGGGAAAGAGGAAGAACAGGGAAGGGAGCACATGAACACAAACAAAAACATCCAGGTCAGTAAAACAAGAAAATCTCACAGGCCAATTTAGCCACACGTTAATCTTGCGTCTTACATTTGAAGTACCCCGAGCCGCGGATTTAATAACTGCATGGTTAAGTTTTTTATTTCATGCTTTGCCAGCCCAAACGTTTTTAAGATCCAGATGTCACGTGCCAAAGTTTCTGAATGGCTCTGTTTGTGCTAGAACACTGTTTTTCAAGCTCCTTACCCACAAGAAGCTCTTCTTTACGAAGTTGTCTGCCATGGCACTCCTGTTTAACAGAAAATTCAGAGGCATGGCCCGAGGTTCACGTGCAGTGAATTGGGTGTACACTTTCGGTTTCACCCAATGTCGTTATACCCTGCAGGGGGAAACTGGTAGAACTGGGGACAGCCATCTCATAAAGGATTCTGCCACCATCCCTGGTCTAGTAGAGGAAACTTTTGGCAAGAGATGTCCATGGGTCACAATTTGAAAAACACTGCCCTAGAACAATCGTTATTCCTTTATAGGTTTCCCATGCAGTGAAAATTCTTGAAGCCAACCTATTCTTTCAAAGCTGATGTTTCGTTCATTCGTGGCAACATCACTTCAGGGTATTCAAGTACGTTTGGTTAGTGGCAGTCATGCCCTCATGTCGTTTAAAAACATGCAGATAAGCAAGTCGGGTGGAGAGTTATTCTTCCCCACCTGAGGCAACCACAAATGTAAAACGCCAAGGCAGATATGTGGAAGATAGAGACAAATGAGACATGCAAGTACGATGGGATGGATGACTCAGACAACGTGACAATGCCACAGAAGTATGACACACAGAAAATGAAACATTTGATATAACAACGGATTTCACAACGACCAACTCAAATTGTCAGTGTTTTCCTTGATGGGCAAGACAACTGGGCATAGGTCCTGACCCTACTGTGGCCACACGTGCATATGAAAACAAGTTGTGGCGCATACAATTCCCCTGCCCAGTTCAGTAGTCGGGGCTGTGTAAACATCACCCTAGTGCTTATTAGCTGTTCGAAAAGCATTTGAATTTTTCCCTCCACCCCACCTGCTACCATTTCCCCCTGCTAGACAACCAATCAGACCCCAGTAAGTGGGGCTTCCTACATGCAGCCCTAGATCAGAGCCGTGGCAAATTCATCCACAGGTAGGGAGTGTTGAAGTAATCATCTCCAAAAAAATTTGCACAAATATCCTTTGCCACCATTGTGTCCTGTAATGCCGGTGCCTCTCCTGAATAGTTTCTGCATGTCAAAATATGTAGTGATAGCCACAGAAATAAACAGCTTTAAAAGGGGATTTGATAGATTCATGGAGCAGAAGTCTATCAGTGGCTACTAGCCATGGTGACTGAGGGGAACCTCCACATTCAGAGGCACTAATCTGAATCCCAGAGCCAGGAGGCAACACCAGGGGAAGGCATCAGCCTCTATGCCCTGTTGTTAGCCATCCAGAGGAACTGGTCGGCCACTGTGTGAGACTAGATGGACCATTGGTCTGAATAGTATGGGGGGAAAGTAGACAGAAGAATCAGCCACACTCTAACAACTGGACCGTGTTACCCCCGTAATGGGGCTTTCTTTGTTTGCTTTTGCTTGCTTTCTAAACTTGTAAATATAGTTGATGAGGTATGTCGCACAGAAAATAAGCATAAATCAGATTTCAGTCTCTATAAGGGGATACCTATCTATGAATGAGCTGGTGGACTAATGTTTTTTAGTTCCTGCAAATGGACTTGGGCTTGGATTCGAAGATCAAAGAGTGGAAATTTACATCTGATCACACATGAGTTGACTGGCAATTCCCAATCATTGCCACCTTCCTTCAAAATACGAAACCCCTTGTACCACACTGCAGAGCGTTCTGTCCACCTGAACCTCAGAAGTTGGGGGGGGGGGAGAACACAAGACACTGCGGTGGAAAGAGAAGCAGGGACACCAACTTCTCCCCCTATACATAGCACTGAAATGACTTTTCTCAACAAAAATTGAAAAATTAGTGCAGCATTACCTTTGAAGTCACTGCCAAGAAGCAGGGTAGAACTGGAGTAAGTTTTTTAAAAGTCCTCAAAAAGTATACTCACCTCCTGTTCCGTAACCAGCACAGGAAGAGGGGTCACAGTATCCGGGTTGCCCTGATGTACCCTGTGGTCCAGGAGCACCTGTGTGGCCAGTTGCGCCTCTTGGGCCTGGTGGGCCAGGAGGACCTGGGCTACCCGTTCGACTTTCACCTGGAGGTCCTACATGGAACCCAAAAGTAGCAGTCAGTGCTAAAGTGATCACCTGTAAAGCTCTACCGAAGTATGAGTAACTCTGAAGTGAGTTCACACATTTGCATTCCTTTTTGTTGTTGTTGTTCAGTCGCACAGTCGAATCCGACTCTTTGCGACCCCATGGACCAGATCACGCCAGGCCTTCCTGTCTTCCGCCGTCCTCTGAAGTTGGCTCAATTTCATGTTCGTTGCATCTATGACGCTGTCTAACCATCTCATCCTTTGCCGTCCCCGTCTTCTTTGACCTTCAATCTTTCCCAGCATCAGGGTCCTTGTCACCCAGCAACTCTCTGGCAATGCGCTTACGTGGCATCATAGACACACTTGATCGATGAAAAGGGGAAGTCTGATTAATACCGTGATCGTACTATTAGAAGAATGACCATTTCACACTGGAAGTATGGTTGCCACAGTTTTAAATACCACAAAATGAGAAGCAGAAAGGCACACCTACAAATATAATGTGAACTCGTGCCTGGGAAGGGGGCCAATCATGACTCCTAAAGCAAGTTTCTCACTTGTTCACAAATATGCCACCCCATTCCATCTCTGTTCCATAGGCTGCCTTCTCCATTTCATTTCTGGTTTAACTTGGAGATGTTCTAAAATTAATTCCAGAACTGGTGAATATAAAAATGACCAGCAGTCACCATTAAGCTTAGATGCAAAAAAACCCAGGATTGTAATGTGAGCACATGATTGGATCAGGATTCCTTTTTTGCACAGCGTTTTCGTCAATGGGCACGTGTTCTTGTGTGCATTGGTCATCAGCAAGCAAAACAATACCATGGTCCAAAATCTGTGTAGCACGTGCCCAAAGGATTTTATGAAGTTCAGAAACCAGAGACAAAAGAATAGTGAATCTTCAACACATTGGCTTCTCTTTACAAACAAGTTCAGGTAACTCAGAAGCTCAAGCTCCAAGGAGAAATTGAAATGGGAAGAATTTTGCACATCCCCAGTGCAATTGTGCCAAACACCCTTACTGTGTTAGAAACTTAGAAACATAGAGCTGGAAGGGATCCCAAGGGTCATGTAGTCCAACCCCCTGCACAATGCAGGAAATTCATATCTACCTCCCCTCTCCTGCACTTTCCCAGTGACCCCTGCTCAATGCCCACAGGAAGGCAAAAAAACTTCCAGGATCCCTGGACTAGTCTGGCTTGGAGGAAAATTCCTTCCTGATCCCAAAGTGTTAATGGATGTAAAATAGTCCTACGAAATGGGGGCACTCTGATCCGTTTACCTGCAGGCCCCGGGGGACCTCGAGGCCCTTGTGTTCCAACACCGGGACTACCTCTCTCTCCTTTTTCCCCTGGTAAACCTGTTCAAACAAAGAATAGAAATCAGAACAGATGGAAGGGGAAGGGGGGGGGAACTTGGCCAAGTGACTGGTTAATATTTTTCCATCTGCACCTTTTATTAATTAGACAAGGTTAGGGATAAATGGCTCTGTTGTCTCTTCTCACGAGAGGCTGCTTCTATAGCCAGCTTCCCGCTATAATGCTTCTTGCAAAGTATGTAATTACTATCATGTCACACTACTTCCGAAGGAAGGGCTTCTCAACACACGCATCAGGGACAAGTTCTGAATCCAGTAGATGAAAACTGCTGTTCTCAACATAATACCAGAACTTAATGAGCAGTAGGCTTAGAACAGATAAAAGGAAGTACTTCACCCAAAGAGTGGTGGCAGCTACAAGCATAAACAGCTTCAAGGGAGGATTGGATAAACATATGGAGCAGAGGTCCATCAGTGGCTATTCCTAGTGCACAGGTTCTCACATTTTTTTAAGTCTCTTCCTTCTTCTTCCAAAACAAGAAATTCATCACTGTTAAACCTTCCACGTTGTTACAAACTAATAAGACAAGGCAGAGATCAACCTGCTAAGCAATGCAATCGTTTTATCTTTTACTCTCTTCCATCAGCCAGAGAGTTGCAAGTTACTGCTAGGAAAACAATGCCAGATAGCCCAATGATTCTCTTTTACAGGTCAGTTGCTACAGATATATAACTCCCTTTTTATCCGTGGTTGCCACCAGTCAACAATTTTGGATACATTTATCTGCACAAGGGGAGAGTATTTCTTCCAAGTCACAAAAAGCCCACCTCAGTGGCAGCCCACAAAAAGATTCTACCCAGGGAGGGGTGACATCCTAAAGCCTTCTGCAAGAGAAAACGATGCAGATTGCCAAAGCCACTAAAGTAATGCATTCCAATTAATCCTCTTACAGTGTAATCCTAAACAGTGTTACACCCTTCTAAAGTCAGTGGGTTTAGAAAGGTGTGACTCTCTTTAGGACTCAACTATTAGGCACATTTTGCAAAAATGTGAATCCAGTACATTCCCTCTTTCCTTCTTCTATGAGTAGGTGCAGCATCAGGGTCAATGGATCCTTCTTCACATCCGTCCTTCTCCCCAGCTGCTTGCCCAAAGAAATCGATGGGCAATAGATTCAGGACAGAAAAAAATGAAATATTTATGCAATGAGTAGAATGCATAATTCACTGCCAGAAGATATAGTGATGGTCACAAGCATAGATGCTTATAAAGAGGGATTAGATAAATTCATGGACAATAAGTCTTGCTGGCTACTAGCCATGGTGACTAAAGGGAACTTCCGTGTTCAGAGAAATAGGCAGAATTGCCAAAATAGGCAGAAAACCTCTGAAATGCGTGGAGGAGGGGCTGTGGCTCAGTAGTAGAGCATCTGCTTGGCCTGTAGGTTCAATCCCTGGTATCTCCACTTAAAAGATCTGACAGTAGGTGATGTGAAAGTCCTCTGCCTGAGACCTTGGAAAGCCACTGCCAGTAGAAGACAATACTGACTTTGATGGACCAAGGGTCTGATTCAGTATAGGACAGTTTCATGTGTACATGTCAGGAGTAAACATGAGGGGAAGACCTTGGCCTCTGTGCCCTGTTGGCCAATCTTCCAGAACAACTGGTTGGCCACTGTCTAACAAAACGCTGGTCTAGATGGACCACTGCTCTGATCCAGCTGGGCTCTTTTTATGTTCTCATGCCCACAATGGGCACTGCATCTGACAGCCCCCCTCCCCGTAAATTAAAATTAGAAGAAGAAGAGATTGGATTTATACCCCGCCCTTCACTTGGAGTCTCAGAGCGGCTTACAAACTCCTTTCCCTTCCCCTCCCCACAACAGACACCCTGTGAGGAGGGTGGGGCTGAGAGAACTCTGACACAAAATGCTCTTTTTCAAGGACAGCTGTGCCAGAGCTTGTGACTGACCCAAGGTCACATCAGCAGGTCCAAGTGGAGGAGTGGGGAATCAAACCCGGTTCTTCCAGATTAGAGTCCGCGCACTTAACCACTACACCAAAATTGAATACATCTGATAGTAGACCTGATAGTAGGCCATGCTGGGTCTATTAAGCTCCCCGATCTGGAATATCTTCCCCTGCCCCAGACCTGAAATGGTTCCCCAACACTGCCCATCACATGTTGTGTGTTTCCCATAGCAGACCTCAGTGAAAACGGAGCTGCTGTAAAGCAGGGGCCTACTTTTAGTATAAAGGGGGGAAGATAATCAAACACACCGCAGGCATTGCAGGAGTCACTGTGGCCTGCCTTAGGCTCATTTGCTTTGCCTGGAGGGTCCGTGGGGCAAGCCACCCATCGCCAGAGGCCATACTAGGCAGGTTCTGCTGTCAGCAGTGTCAAGCCAAAGTTCTAGGCTATTCCAAGAGCACTGGCTTCGGAGTTTTCATGTGTGAGGTTTGGAAACAACAAGAAAAGCTGTGTTTCGTTTAGTTAATTTAAACCCATAAAATTCCAAGCTGATTCATGGCTGCCCCCCCTGCCCCCCCCACTTCGTTATTTTCCAGGCCTCCTCTAGTCATTTCACTTCCTTTCACTTCAGAGACTCATGATCTAAACCAATAGTTTTCCCTGTTCGTAAAAATTAAGTGTGCAGAGAATAGCAGCTGCTCTATCTGGGCTCTCAGCCTATGTGCGGTGCTTGGTTTCTTCCTTAGTGCATACGTTTGGCTTCATTAGCTTCATGATGATGACGATTGCTAATTAGTGGGTCATCGGTGGCTCTTCAGCTTTTTAATTGATTAATCTATTACATTTACATGCACTTGCATATGGCCAAAATCGTACCATCAGCGCCTTTTTGTAAAATTGCAGGACGTCTAACATTTTTTTATATATGGAGCCAGCAATCAACTCAATTGTTAAAGGAAAAGCTATCGTTTTCATTCTCTGTTACAGTAACAGGGTAATAATAATCCTCCAGCAATTCAAAATGTCCTCAAACAAACGATGCTCTTCGCTGTCAGCCTCGTCTACTAAAAACCAGCCGCCACCAATGAAGCAAGCAAAGCCTTAGTGCTTTAATATACCTATTAAGCCAAATTTAAGTGTGTAGTCCTCCTTATCAGAGCACTTAATCACTGTTACCCTCTCTCTATCACTTTCCTTGTGCTGTACCACAACTCTGGACAGTAATAGGATTCAGAACAATGCGCACTAGTCCTAGAGCCTCAACAATCGGAACTTCATGTGCCCATTCAGATTTTCTGAACTTTCACATCTCAAGAAAAATTCAAGAGGCCTTATAGGGCATGCACAGCTTACTGCACTGTGGTTTAAAGATCCTTGGGTGACCAGGAGGGAAGGGACATCTCCTGCCCTGGATCCATGGTGGAGGTGCCCATGTAGGATGCCAGTCCCCCAAATCCACCACCAGTGATCACTATCTCCCCTTGCCTCATTGTACAGCTTTATTCTAGAACTTCCCATAGTTG
The DNA here is from genome assembly GCF_001447785.1 of Gekko japonicus. Taxonomy (NCBI): domain Eukaryota; kingdom Metazoa; phylum Chordata; class Lepidosauria; order Squamata; family Gekkonidae; genus Gekko; species Gekko japonicus. The sequence goes on along the minus strand of NW_015166451.1, from coordinate 274,197 downwards.
GAGAAAATGCAACAATCTCCTCTCCCACTTTGTACAATATTTTCATATAGACTCTCAAGTTTATGTTAAGCTCCCTCCCCACTGGAGTACCCTTTCCCCAACCCACGAATACAGACACTGGAATCTTTTTCTAAATGAAAGGGGGAAATGACAGAGAAAGGCAGCAGTCATCTTCATTTTCTGTTTATCCGTTTTCTAATATATTTATTCTTGGGATGCATTTGCAGCCTCATTTGGAATACTATGTACAGTTCTGGTCACCATATCTCAACAAGGACACGGCAGAGCTGGAAGAAGTACAGAAGAGGGCAACTAAGATGATTAGGGGGTTGAAGCACCTATGAGGAAAGGCTGAAGAGTCTGGGACTTTTCAAGTTTAGAAAAGAGATGACTAAAGGGGGGACATTATTTGTTGTTGTTCAGTCACACAGTTGAGTCCGAGTCTTTGCGACCCCATGGACCAGATCAAGCCAGGCCTCCTGTCTTCCGCCGTCCTCTGAAGTTTGCTCAATTTCATGTTCGTTGCATCGATGACACTGTCTAACCATCTCATCCTTTGCCGTCCCCGTCTTCTTTGACCTTCAATCTTTCCCAGCATCAGGGTCTTCTCCAGTGAGTGCTCCCTTCTCATTTGGTGGCCAAAGTATTTGAGCTTCAGTTTCATTATCTGGCCTTCCAGGGAACAGTCAGGGTTGATTACTTTTAGGATTGACTGATTTGATCTTCTTGCAGTCCAAGGGACTCTCAAGAGTCTTCTCCAGCACCATAGTTCAAAAGAATCTATTCTTCGGCACTCGGCCTTCCTTATAGTCCAACTCTCGCAGCCATACATGACTACTGGGAATGCCATTGCTTTGACCATGCGGACTTTTGTTGGCAGGGTGATGTCTCTACTTTTTATCATGCTGTTTAGGTTCGCCATCGCTTTCCTCCCAAGGAGCAGGCGTCTTTTAATTTCATGGCTGCAGTCACAGTCTGCGGTGATCTGGGAACCATCTCATCCTTTGCCGTCCCCGTCTTCTTTGGCCTTCAATCTTTCCCAGCATCAGGGTCTTCTCCAGTGAGTGCTCCCTTCTCATTTGGTGGCCAAAGTATTTGAGCTTCAGTTTCATTATCTGGCCTTCCAGGGAACAGTCAGGGTTGATTACTTTTAGGATTGACTGATTTGATCTTCTTGCAGTCCAAGGGACTCTCAAGAGTCTTCTCCAGCACCATAGTTCAAAAGAATCTATTCTTCGGCACTCGGCCTTCCTTATAGTCCAACTCTCGCAGCCATACATGACTACTGGGAATGCCATTGCTTTGACCATGCGGACTTTTGTTGGCAGGGTGATGTCTCTACTTTTTATCATGCTGTTTAGGTTCGCCATCGCTTTCCTCCCAGGGAGCAGGCGTCTTTTAATTTCATGGCTGCTTTCACAGTCTGCGATGATCTGGGATCCCAGGAACGTGATGTCTGACACTACTTCCACGACTTCCCCTTCTATTTGCCAAGGAGTGATGGGGCTGGATGCCATGATCTTAGTTTTTTTGATGTTGAGCTTCAAGCCCATTTTTGTGCTCTCCTCTTTTACCCTGAGCAAGAGGCTCTTTAGGTCTTTAGGGGACATGATAGGGGTTTGTAAAATTATGAATGGGGTGGAGAGAGTTGACAAAGAGAAATCCCCCCCCTCAAATACGAGAACTCAAGAGCATCAAGTGAAGCTGATGGGCAGTAGATTCAGGATGGATAAAATGAAATACTCCTTCCCATAGATAGTGATTGGAATTTGCTGCCAGAGGATGTAGTGATGGCCACAGGAATAAGCAGCTTTAAAAGGCATTCAACAGCTTCATGGAGGATGATCTATCAGTGGCTACTAGCCGTGATGACTGAGCGGAACCTCCACATTCAGAGGCACTGAATCCTAGAGCGAGGAGGAAACACTGGAGAACGTCTTGGCCTCTATGCCCTGTTGCTGGACCTCCAGAGGAACTGGTTGGTTGCCATGTGAGGCAGGATGCTGGACTAGGTGGACCGCTGGTCTGATCCAGCAGGGCTCTTCTTATGTTCTTAACCTAGCTCCTCATTAAGCCCTACACCTGCCCAACTACTCACAAACTTAAATTCCATAATTCTTTTTTTTCCCCTCTTACTGCACCAAACATGCCCAGCTAAATGTTAGAATAAATCTCAGGATGAAACAGAACGCTAGAGCCCCAACGCACAGAGGCACTGAAGAGGGTCTGGCGTGACGGCAAGCCCAAAGCACAATTCCAACAAGCCAAAAATATACTCGAAGTTTGCAACTGTTGAAACTGAGAGCTGGCTGGAAATCCAAACCAACCTCTGCACACCTCAGGGCTTCCCAGCCTGGATCCACGTGAAGAATAAAGCCGCATATTTTCTAGTGCCATTTCAGAGACGAGAGCCAGTCAGGTGATTTGGCACGAGATTAATAGAGCCGCAACAAGAAACCCCGTCTGCGGGGCCATGCTCTTAGGCTGGCATCCCAGTCTTTTTGGACTGATGCTATCGCATTCAAGTTTGCAGGCAGGCTGAAGCCAGAGCTTTCCATTGTGGTTACAGACTTGCACAATGCATCCTCGAGGGGACTGAAGCAAAGGGGTCTGCTGCCGTAAGGCGCTTGCTCTTCATAGCTGGAAATAGAGGCGCTATCAGATGCACAGAGAGATCGCCCAGGAGATTTCCCCCGGACTCCTTTACAAGCTTGCCAATTTTTTAAACTGGTCCCTTTAGCTGTGCCTTTAATATCAGTTTGATCTGCAGCAGTGATCAGGCGGTGTTCTTTAGCTCCATGCCAGGAAAAGCGGCAGATTTCTGCATATGAGACCTCTGCAGAAGGGACCGGGCCTTTTCTTTTTCCTGGCCAGCTGGCAACTTTACCTGAGGCTCGGGGCTATTAAAGAGGCTCGTCTGTCAGAGGAACACGCCACGGTTAACTGAGTCGACTTATAGGGGCCCAAGTGCTATAGAAATAAAAAAGCTGTACCATCTGTCTGCAAAGATCTTGGCTGTACTCGGCCATACACAATAAGAGCAGGTAAAGCTTCATGGCTCAACACTGACTACGGATCCCAAGTCCCCCCAGGGGGCGGGGAAACCCCCACCCCAGAGGTCCGTTCCCCAGCGCTGCCGGATCAGGCCCCGGGGGGAACTCCACCCACGACATGCACGTCACCCGGAAGTGATGCGACCACACCGGGCACGCTGGGGGCAGGGGCAGGGCCACGGCCATCCAAGGGAAAACTCTATGGTTTTCCCTTGGATGGCCGTGCCCCCACCCCCAGCGTGCCTGGCGTCCTCCCGTCACTTCCGGGTGATGTGCATGCGGCGCGCGCGCGCACCAGACACCGGCCAGGAGCTCCCCGCTCCCGGCGAAGATCAACTTGGCAACCCTAACACTGACCACTGTTGAAATTTATCAAATGCAGTCCTAAATAAAGCTGTCTCCAACTGCCTCCTGAAGATTGGCAGTGAAAGGGCCAGGCGCACCACCCTGGAGAGGTTGTGCCATAATCGTGGGGCTACCAGCTAAACAAGCTCCTCGTGTGCCCGACAGGTGAGCTTCTTTGATTGGTGGGCCTCTCCCTGTGATCTTAATTAGGAGTGGAGCCTAACGTGGTTGCATTGAATGCCGTCACGTGCCGGTACCGGGTTCTTCTATCGATTCAGTGACCGTGCACCTCCGTTTCTGCCTCCTGATGCCCCCCCCCCCCGAGTAAGGACCCCACATCCCCTCCCCTTTCAGCAGCCTTCCGGGGGAGGGAGTGGGGAACTTTCCTGCCTCCCGACACATGAGTTGTTGCTGAGCGGCACTACAACTGAAAGGCTTCTTGGTTGCCCAGTCAATATGGAGTTCATGTCCTTGCCAGTCTAACCCTTTTGCTATTGTTACACTCCTATTTTGATGATTTGAAAAAAAATAATAAATATGGAATTTGTCATAAACATTAACAATTACTCCTATCAAGGAAGGTTGAGTTTAGCGTCCTCCAGCATAGCTTTGGGGGTGGCAAGGAGGAGCCAATCTTCCAGCTAGCAGAAACAAGAAACAGTGTCAAAGTCCTCTCCTTCCCTCTCACCATGTTGATCTCACAGAGCCTCATCTTCTATGATGTAAGGACTGCTTGTCTTTTTTTAGAAAAAAACCTGATAGCTTCGTTACTTTTTTTAGAATTAGCATTTTGTGAATGTTAGGGTAGTAGGGTCGGGAAATATTCAGCGCATATATTATCTGCATAAGGCTGCCAGCCTCCAGGTGGGGCTGGAAATCTTATAACTGGTCTAAAGACAAAAGAGGTCAGCAGCTCTGGAGGGTAGGCTCTATGCAGGGGTCGTTTCGTAGAAAAAGAGCCGGGGAACTCATTAGCATAACTCATTAGCATATGCCACGCCCCCTGATATCACCGGAAGTGTGTCATAAGGCCACACACCCCGCCCCCAACGGTCCCGGCTGCCGCCGCCGGCCTTGCAGCTCCCCCGCCCAGCCCCCTCAAGGGGCCGGCGGCAGCTGGAAGCAGGGGGCGGGGCTTCGTCATGTGCCCCGCCCCCCGTACCTCACCCGGGGGAACTGTGATCCCCCGCGATCCCCCCCGAAATGACCTCTGGCTCTATGGCATTATACCGTGCTGCGATCCCAACCCCTCCCCAACCTCCCCAGACTCCACCCCCAAATTTCCAAGAATTTCTCAACCTAGAGCTGGCAGACCTAAATCCATAAGACCAACAGCCACGTCTGCTAAATCATTCCCACTGGGCCATGAACCATCTGGCTAGGACTGTATTCCCTTTGGAAGAGAACAACTCAGTTGAGGGACAGCCTCCTCTCCAGCCCCTCCACAACTGCAGTTCATCATTCGTGCCTCACGATTCCTTTTCCGCCGCTCCTTCTTGATTTACTGCATCACGGGCTAAATGACTACTCTAAACAACCATACGTATTTAGTCAAGAGAAAGTTTCCCAAGATTACAGTTTACTTTCCCCAGAGAACATTCGTTTCCAGATCCTTAAAAAGTCCTAATTAGAATTTGGACAAGCAATTTAGTGAGATAATATCACATTTGCAGCACAAGGAGAATCCCACAGGGGAAAACTGGAGGCCAACAGGTCAAAAAAATGGTGCTTGCTAGATGGGCTGTCCCCTTTCTGACTGGCAGCCTTGATGGAAACACGCACACACGCCCTGAATCACAGAGCAGACGGTTTCCTGGTAGGGTTACCAGAGGGTTGCCGGCAATGCTCCCTCTAAGCTGCGGAGTCTTGTGAGCAAAAATTCTACATTGTGAGCTACCGGCATTAAAGTTGTGAGTGAACAATTTGGCTACTGCATAAATTAGTCTGCTCTGGAGCCCTCCTTCCTGAGCTAAAACAAAAATGTGTGAGCCAGAAGCTAAGAAACTGTGAGCTAGCTCACACTAACTCATCTTAGAGGGAACACTGGTTGCCAGTCCCCAGGTCCTGGGGAGGGTCCCCCCGGTTTTGGGGGCTTTTGCTCGCTGCCGGCCAACATGACAATGGGACCTAGCAACCCCAGGTTACCACCAGAGGTCCTCTTTTTAGAGGACACAAGGGGCGGGACCCGCGATACTTGCAGGAGGGGAGGAGGGAGCTCCACACCTATGAGGAAGAGGAGGAAGCAGCAGGAGGAGGTAAGTTCCCCCCCATCCCGCCGGTTCCCCCCGTCTCCTCCACTTTGGGGGGATTTAAGTATCCCTCCGATATTTTTTCTGGGTTTTTAGATTTTTGTGCACACCTGGGGACTGCCCCAAGTGTGCACAA
>NW_015166451.1:246020-268374 GCF_001447785.1 Gekko japonicus | reverse complement strand
CGCTGGCGCCCCCCGCCCGGCTCTGAAGCGGTGGCGGTGAGGCCTGGTGCAGAGCGTTCCCTGCGCAAGCGAAGGGGACGCGCTGTCACTTTTGGGGGGATTTAAGTATCCCCCCGATATTTTTTTACAGGTTTCAGATTTTTGTGCACACCTGGGGACTGCCCCAAGTGTGCACAAACATCTCCCTCCCCCCCCAGGTGCCCCCGATGTGCGGAAATAAGTATCCGCACGCAGGGGGTGACTTCGGTATTAGATATATAGATATCCTCTCTTTTTGTGTGTCTGTCCACTTTGGAGCTATTTAAAAAAAAAAAAACTAATGAAAATGTCCTCTTTTGGGGTTGGAAGGTTAGGAATATTCCCATAGTAGCAATTTTCTCAGCTTAAATAGTGGGGGTATTTGAAAGGAGATTTGTTGTAGTGATCCATTGTTTTGAGTTAGTCTGTCTGGAAATACATCCTCCTTTTTGCTTTTCAAAATACGGTAACCCTATTTTCCTGGGCTATGTTCCGGCCCTGCTGCTGCAGCTTGAATGTGAACGCGGCCAACTGATAGGCAGGATGGATCTCACAGGACTGGTGTGTCTCCTTCCCAGGAGTGGGGAACCTGTGTGGCCCTGATAGTCATGCATGGGATTCCACCAGAAGGGAGCATCTTCCTTGTAGTTCGTCCGTGTGCCCAAAAGGGGGGCTTGCAGTAACGGCCTTTGCCATTCTCAGGCCGAGGCCTTCAATGGCCACTTGTGGTCCACTTAATTTTGATCGTAAATAATGTTTCACTTTAGATTCAGGTGGGCAGCCACGTTGGTCTGAAGCAAGAGAAGAAAAGTTTGAGTCCAGCGGCACCTTTGAGACAAAGTTTACTTCTGGGCATAAGCTCTCGTGGGCAGGCACACTTCTTCAGATACATATTTCATTTTACTCCTTCTTAACCAAGACATCCATCCTTTCTTTTTTAAAAACCCCTTCTTGTTCCATCACTTTTCTCCTTCTCTCTCCAAAACATGACTGTAGTTCCACTAGAGGGCCAGTTTGCTGTCGTGGTTAGGAGTGTGGACTCTAATCTGGGAGAACTACAAAACAGGTGAGGGATGTGGTGGAGACCTTGGGGTTCTGTTATCAGAGAGTCAACATGGAATGTTTCCTTCAGGAGTTGATAAGTAGTGATTGATAAGAATTGGGATTGCTACATGCTCAGATAAAGCAATTATGGTGAAACGGATTGTTCATTGCGCAGTATTCATTAGCGTGTGAGCGATAATAGAAGAAAATTTTCTACAGAAATTACTACAGTAAACCAGGGCTATTTTTGGGCAGGAACGCACAGGAACGGAGTTCCGGCTGGCTCCCAAGTTGGCCACGCCCAGCAGAAACTCGTTAGCATGATAGGCCACACCCAACAGCAGAAACTCATTAGGATTGGCTGCATTAGGGGGGTGTGGCCTAACGTGCAAAGGAGTTCCTGCTACAAAAAAAGGCCCTGGGTTTTGACAACAAACAAGGTAAACAGAATAAGAAGCAAAAGGTGGGTGTGGCTGGATAACCACACTTCTGATAACATGGGGGTGCGGCCTAATGTGCTAATGAGCTGTGCTGTCAGGGGTGTGGCCCAATATGCTAATGAGTTCCTGTTGTGGGGTGTGGCCTGTTATGCTAATGAGTTCCTGCTGGGCTTTTTCTACAAAAAGAGCCCTGCAGTAAACAATTTTGCAACTTATCTTTATTGATTCTTCGTTATTTTTGTCACGGATGTTGTTTTTGGAATTCAACCTCCAGCTGGAACCTGGAGAGCTCCTGGGATCACAATTAATTTCCAGATGATGGAAATCTGTTCCCCTGAATAAAATGGCTGTCTTGGAGGGTGGGCTCTATGGCATTGCATCCTGCTGGGGTCTCTCCCCTCCCCAAACCACGCACTCCCCAGGACCCACCCCCACATCTCCAGGAATTTCTCAACCCAGAGCTGGCACCCCTAGGCAACAGCTGACAATCAATGTGATAGAGAGACCTGAATGACTTGCACAGCAGCCCTCCATTTCGGGTTGCCAACTCTGCCTTGGGAAATTCCTGGAGATCTGGGGGCAGTGCCCAGGAACAGCAGAATTTGGGGAGGGGAGAGAGCTCAGTGGGGGTGTGATACCATGGAGCCTGCCCACCAAATCTTCTATTTACTCCAGGGGAAATGGTGTTTGCACTCTGTAGATGTCGTAATTAATTAAATAATTATCATATGGCTTTGTGTGCAGAATAGACAGAAGAGCCTAAGATTGTCTGGCAGCCACAGATTCTAGGTCTTCGAGCGTTATGCACCACTAGGGGGTGAGCTAGACTTTTTTAAAGGCAAGAGGCATTTCAGAGGTGGCTTGCCATTGCCTGCCTCTGCATCGCAGCCCTGGTATTCCTTGGAGCCCGCCCTTCCAAATACTAGCCAGAGCCGACCTTGCTTAGCTTCTGAGATCTGATAGGATCAGGCTATCCTGGGCTAGTCATAATTCCGGGAGAACTCCAGCCCCCGCCTGGAGGTTGTCCGCCCTACTACCATCTACTCCTCAGGAGGTTACCAAAGGTCATTTGGGAGCACCGACAGCAGGAATTTCTAAACTGGTTCAACAGTTACCCTCTTTTCTCAAGGAACAATAAGATCTTTAGTTCCGTGTGAGTGGAGCCAAAGATCCTTAACATGAAATTGTCATCGCGCTCAACAAATTACAACTCCCAGGATTTTTTTTTTTGCAGGGAAACGATGAAAGTTAAACTGGTATATTTCATAACGTCTGTTTAACCCTTGTGCACTGATTGCTTTAACAGATTAAGATGGATCTTCCCCCCCCTCTTGGAATCAGATTGACAGAAACATGGCAGGGTCCCCTCTCCTTGCTGCCCAAAAGGCTGACAATTCTAAAGCTAGTTGACCTACAGCATGTATTCTCTCACTGTCTACCTGTCCTTAGCAGCAGAAGAAGAGATTGGATTTATACCCCGCCCTTCACTCAGAGTCTCAGAGCGGCTTACAAACTCCTTTCCCTTCCCCTCCCCACAACAGACACCCTGCGAGGTAGGTGGGGCTGAGAGAGGTCTGACAGAACTGTCCTCGAGAGAACAGCTCCGACTGAACTATGGCTTGCCCAAGGTCATCCAGCAGCTGCACGTGGAGGAGTGGGGAATCAAACCTGGTTCTCCCAGATCTGAGTCCGTGCACTTAACCACTACACCAAACTGGCTCTCAGCTGTAGAAAAGACCAGAGTCCAGTCGCAAAATTTGAGGCAGGGTAGGAGCTTTCTTCAGATAAGGTAAAGGTAAAGGTTCCCTTGCTCAAAAGCCAGTCGAATCCGACTCTAGGGTTGCAGTGCTCATCTCCGTTTCAAAGCCGAAGAGCCAGCGCTGTCCAAAGATGTTTCTGTGGTCATGTGGCCGGCATGACTAAACACCAAGGCGCACGAAACGCTGTTACCTTCCCACCGAAGTGATATCTATTTATCTACTTGCAATTTCTTGCTTTTGAACTGCTAGGTTGGCAGGATTCTTCAGATACACGTCTTCAAATTTTACCTGTATCTGAAGAAATGAGCAGTGACTCACGAAAGCTCCTACCCTGACACTTTTTCTTTAGTCTTTAAGGTGCTACTGGACTCTTGCTCTTTCTTGCTGGCTACCCATCTTGATCTGCGTGTCCTTAGGAGCTTATATGAAATGTTATGTTGAAAAATTTGGACAGAAAGAGGTTTTTCTCCCATTCCTACAATACTAGAACTCGGGATCACCCAACAAAGTTGATGTGTGTTAGGACTGGAACATGTAACAGGAAGCACTATTTTTATATAACGCACAAATAACGTATGGAATTCACTACTACAAGCAGGGATCTTTTTGTAGCAGGAACTCCTTTGCATATTAGGCGACACACCCCTAATGTAGCCAATCCTCCAAGAGCTGACAGAGCTCTTCTTACAGGGGCTACTGTGAGCTATTGGAGGATTGGCTCCATTAGGGGTGTGTCGCCTAATATGCAAAGGAGTTACTGCTCCAAAAAGAGCCCATACTCCACAGTTAGAGTTGCCAAGCTCCAGGTGGTAGCTGGAGATCTTCCATTATTATAACTGGTCTCCAGACAACAGAGTTCAGTTCACCTGGAGAAAATGGCTGCTTTGGAAGGTGGACTCTATGGCACTATACCCATTGAAGCCCCTCCCCAAACCCCACCCTTCTGAGGCTCCATCCCCAAATTACCCAGGTATTTCCCAACCCACAGCTGGCAACCTTATCCATAATGGCTAAAGAGAACCTCCATGCTCTGAAGCAGTACACGGGCCAGGGCTCTTTTTGTAGCAGGAACTCCTCTGCATATTAGGCGACACACCCCTAATGTAGCCAATCCTCCAAGAGCTTACAGTAGCCCCTGTAAGAAGAACTGTGTAAGCTCTTAGAGGATTGGCTACATTAGGGGGGTGTCGCCTAATATGCAAAGGAGTTCCTGCTACAAAAAGAGCCCGCCCCCGACCAGCAGATGTCTGGGACAAATAAGGAAGGAGAGCTGTTGCCTTCATGTCCTGCTTGTCATCTTCCCAGAGGACAGCATCGAGCTGGCCACTGTTAGAAACAAGATGCTAGACTAGATGGATTTTTGTTCTGGTCCAGTAGTCTCTTCTTATGTTCTTAATTAATACATTTTCATCCACGAGCCCCCACTGATACGAATGGGATCTAAGCAAGTGCACTCAACAACAGACCTGAATGTATTGTTTTTTTTCCAATGGACATCTAAAAGATTAGTCCAGTGTAAACAATTTGCAGGCATAAGTCAACTTTTTGAGAGGGTGTCATGCGGTTGGAGCTGGGAGGTTGGCACGGAGCCGAGCCGCGTGACACTTGAAAGTGTGGTAATGAATACTGGCGGAAGTTTCCTTAGACATCAGCTCCGCATTAGTAACAAAGCCGGTTCTGCCAAAACGTCTCTTTTGCTCTAGCAACTGTTTTGCCACAGAATGTGGTAATGGATGTGAGAGCTCGAGTCCCACGGCCCCTTTCCTTACTGCAAAACTATCAGCTAACCCCTAGATTCTCTGACCCTCTCCCTCCAAGCCTCAGTGTTGCTACTTATATTATTACTACCATCAGATAACACTGTTTGTCCCTTTGTACACAGTCGCATAATATTTGTGCAAGTCCAGAATGGTTCTTTTAAGCTGTTCAGAGAAGTCTGCTTTTCAGAGGCTGCTTTATAGCCCACTTTTTTTTCTTTAGTCCACCCAATCTGAGTCAGTCTCACTCTTGCTTCCAACTTCCCATTTCCCTCCGTACCTCAACCCCCTTCTTCCCTGTTCCACTAAACAACGCCACTCTTTGTTCAGCTTTGCCATAGAAACCCAAGGCAGACAAGCTCAACCTCCTAAATCTTGTCTCCTCTTACACTAAATGTAATTAGAATTATGGCCTCGGGAAGGAGGGGAACTCCAGGCTTCGAGGTCGCTGAAAGGTTTCCTGTCAGAACCAACAACTTCATCTTAATTCTCAGGGCTACCAAGTGAGCCGTCTGATGTGCCAAAAGAGGTGTGACCGTTATAATAGACCCAAAGCCATTCCAAAATGCCATTCACAGGTTGGAGGGGTAGTACAGCCCTAGGACTGTGTATATCAGCATTAGTGCTCTTAAAACCATCCAACTCCCATCAAGGAGATTAAACTAAGTGCATTTACTGTTGGATTTAAATGATCTGTGGTTGCTGACAATAGATTCCTTCAAGAGGTTTACAGGAGGAAAGAAACAAAATAATAACAGCAGTAGTAGCCTTTGACTCAAATATCTAATATAGGGATGGGCACAAACCAGCTGACGAACCAAAGTTCATTCTGAATTTTGGCCTGTTCGGGGTTTGCGAACCAGAATTCGTGAACTAAAGAACCAGGACACACTACCATGAATTTTGGCACAATTCATGATGGCTTGTGACGATTCGTGAAGAGCAGAAAGCAGGGATTTCTCCCTGCTTTCTGCTCTTTAGGAGAAACATCTGACCAGCTGTGAGCTCCCCACAGCTCAGGTGTTTGGTTTAAATGACTCAGAGCCATTTAAACCCTGCTTTTAGCTCCCTGTGACTGTTAGTTTCCCACAGCTTTCTGCAAAAAACTGTGAGGAGCAGAAAGAGGGGCTTAAATCGAAGGGTTGAACTGCCTTCATGGGGGTACTTCATCCCTACCTTTCTGCTGGCTGCTGCTCACCACAGCCAGGAGAAAGGGAGAAGGGAAGCCTCTTCCCCAGTGAACCTTTCTCCCTTTGTCCTGATTGTATTTATTTATTTAGATTTCTAGACACTCTCCCCTGCATAGCAGAACTCAGGGCAGATTACAGCAATAAATATAAACAATTAATCTGAGACAATTAAAACATAATTACACAAGATTAAAACCTATAGAACATCAGCTAATACAATTCCCAAGATGGCAGTCAGGCACAAATTGACACATGCTCCCTACAAACGTTCTCTGCATGTGTGCCCATAGATGATAATAAATACTGGGCAAGTGGGCAAGGAAGTAGTGAAGCAGATAATACAAAATAAAGAGAGTAATAAACAGCGCAAGCAGGGTATTCTGTATTGTCAGATAAGCTCTCCACCTCTATAGCCACACATTATAATGATGATTACAATTGTCAAAAGCCACCGCTGCACATATTCTTACAAAACTCCACCATGCACTAATTCTAATAAATAATGATCTGTATAAAAGCAACATAGATGCCTAAGTTTCCTCAGCTCTCACTAACAAGGCAACCGCCTTAATTCCTCAGACGCCTTAACAAAATCCCACCCATTGCAAAAGTTGGTATATAACTATCTTCCTGTTTTATGGGATTATCACAGCACTGTGGCTTGGCTTCTGCTCTTATTCGCAGAACACTGAACCTTACTAAAGTTCTGTAAGGAAACTAGGCCATTGAAATAATCATTATCATTTGAGAAGTGAAGAGAAATGCCCCCCCCCCCCCCGGATGCCGTTAAAGTCCTCAGATCAATACTTTTAACTAAGCAAAACAGAACACTTGATTTCACTGGTTTTACCAGCCTTTCCAGCAGTTAAATGTTATTAAGTTCTCTCCATTCATCTGTCCTGTCTTACATCAGACAAGGCCAAGTCTTCCTCACTAGCCCACAGGGCAATTGCAGCTTTGGTCCCCTTTAAAGTCAGCTTACCTCTTTCACCAGGTCTTCCAGGCTGCCCAGAACTGCCAGGAAATCCTGGCCTTCCTGGAGATCCCGATTCTCCCTGAGGTCCAGGTGACCCTTGCCTCCCGGGTTCACCAGGAGGTCCAGGGATAGTTCGGGTTGACACGGATTGGCTTGGAACCTGATTCAAGATGGAGTTATATCTGGCCAGGTGTCCTGCAAGGTAGGAAGACCCACAGAATTTGACATTTCAACCAACTGACAGAAGCCACGCTGAGCACTTTATCTTCTAAGACTCAAAGCGACACAAATGTTCCAATAAATAAAAAAAATAAGCATCTTGTGGTAGCGCTCTACTTTTCTTAAAAAAAAATACAAACCCAGGCTCTAGATAGCTTTCAGGTTTGACAAGGATGTACATCCAGACCCTTTGTTAAGAAAGTGGGAGAACAGTCCCCCGTGTGAGAAGGAAAAAAGCACAAACACTGATATCAATAAATCAATCATAGCAGTGTGCCATCAAGTCACAACTGACTCACAGAGGACCAAGGGATTTTTATAAGGCAAGAGATGAGCAGAGGTGCTCTGCCATGGCCTTCCTCTGCAAAAAAACTGTGAGTTAGCTCACACTAACTCAGCTTAGAGGGAACACTGGTGGGCGCTAGGAGAAATTCCCTGCAACCTCCACTTGCTTCGTATCTGAGGGCTCCCAAGTGATCTGGGGGAAGGCAGGAAACCCAGGAACAGTAGCACTAGGAGAACAAGATAATGTGAAAATATAAGGACAACCTGATACACAGATGGCTGGCAGGGGAAGAAACTGGCCTCTATTGGTATGGGGCAGGGAAAATGGCTGCCGTGTGAGCAGGACTGGAAGCTGCCTTATACCGAGTCGGTGTGTCGGTCCATATGGACCCGTATCACCAATTCGGACTGCCAGTGGGGTCTCCATGACACAGGCAAAGAAAGGCCTTTCCTGACACAAGCAGCCTCCTGGTCTACCTGAATTGGCAGGAGACCTTTTGCACGTAAAACTCTTCCACCATCCCAAAACATCCACTTCCACTCGTGGAATGTCATGGAACGACAGGTGTCCCACCAACTCAAACACAAGGCATTGAGCAACTCGGTAGACCACCCGGTTCTTTGCTGCCTGCCAAGAGTTTTTTCAAGCATCCAGTGAGCATTCAGCAGTACCCAGTGGCACTGGGCATTCAGCTTCCTAGGTCATCAAGATGAACATGTCCCTATTTTAGAAATAAACTAAGATTGGTAACAGGTGAAACTGTATGAGACGTATGGATGCTTGTACCCACCCTGGATGAGCTGTTCACATACTTGACGAGCTACTGCCCGCACCATTGCTTGGGACTGAAGGTCTCCCTGTATAACAAGAATACCATAATTAGCTCCTGATTTTCCTCCAGAAAATAAGTGGCTTAGGACAGAGACGTTTCTCAAGTGGTTCCCACACATGGATAGGCTTGTGTAGTTTCCTCATTGCTGGTGCAGCTGCCAACACAGTGCAGCGGCAACAAAGCAGATAACATGGCAGGTTGTCCCCAAATCTTGTCCCAATCCCACAGCAACAAACATCCCCCGTCTCCTGGGTCACTGGGACTTTTTTGTTTTGTTTTTTAAAAAATGGTAATTGAATATCATTATATCGATATAAAATTATAATAGTATACCTGTGTATCGGGTTCTCTGAATTCCCAGCTTTCTTTTTTTTAAAGTAAGTCTCTAACCTCTTCCATTGCAAAGACATGCCTTTCCCTTATATCTCCACAATGGAAGAAGCTAGAGACCTACTATTTTATTAAAAGCTGTGAATTCAGAGAACCTGATACAGAGATGGCTGGCAGGGGGAGAAACTGGCCACTACAGGTATGGGGCAGGGGAAATGGCTGCCGTGTGATAGGGACTGGATAAACCAAACTTTCTCATATACACAGCAGCCATCCAGGCTCTGCTACGATCTCTCACAAAACTTTGCAGAAAGGCAGTTTTGGGAAAGATCGGATGAGAGATAGACAAACCCCAGGAGGTGCCTGAATGCACCACAATGCCGTGGGGAAGAGCAAATAGCCCAAATGAAAATGGCCTGATTGCTAGAAAATACACCCTGAGGCCTTTCACATTCCTATAGCCTGCTCAGTTCTGCGTTTACAACAGGATACTTACACGTTCCAGCTCCTGCCAACCTAGCAGTTCAAAAGCAAGAAATTGCAAGTAGATAAATAGGTACCACTTTGGTGGGAAGGTAACAGCGTTCCGTGCGCCTTGGTGTTTAGTCATGCCGGCCACATGACCACGGAAACGTCTTCGGACAGCGCTGGCTCTTCGGCTTTGAAACGGAGATGAGCACTGCAACCCTAGAGTCGGACTCGACTGGCTTTAGGGCTGCAAAGTCCCCCCGGGGGGCGGATTTCCCCCCGCTTTGGAGGCCCGATTTCCACCGCCGCGGAATCGGGCCCCGGGGGAAACCCCACCCCGGCGTGCACGTCAGCCAGATGTGACGTGCTGATGCCGGGCACGCTGGGGGCGGGGCCACAGCCATCTGAGGGGAAAACTCTATGTTTTCCCCTCAGATGGCTGTGGCCCCGCCCCCAGCGTGCCCGGCATCAGTACGTCACATCCGGCTGACGTGCATGTGGTGCGCGCGCACAGGACGCCGGACGGGAGCCCCCCGCCGCCAAGAAAAACGCACTTGGCAAACCTAACTGGCTTTGGAGCAAGGGAACCTTTACCTTTACCTTTACTTACACGTTCTCCTCTCTCGCCTTTTGGTCCTGGAAGTCCCTGTGGAAAAAAATTAGGACCAAAAATTAGTTTGCGTGTGTGTCTTTTTGCCCCCTCAGTGCTTCACTGGCTAAAAACATGTGGCAGAACGGAGGCCATGCGGTTTGGTCCACGTTGGAGCTGCAATTAAAGTCTTCAGTGAGGCCGACTGCAGCTCAGCAAATATGCAAACAGTAGTACCTTAAAGACTCACAAAATCTGTAGCAGGGTATGAGCATTCATGAGTCACTGCTTGACTCACGAAAGCTCAGACCCTGCCACAAATTTTGTTCTACTGGACTCTTGGCTCTTTTCTAACATGGCTATCCATCTTGATCTGTCCGGATATTAAGTTGGATTTATATTTGTGCTAGAGCTCTTGTGCAAGAAAAAGTACAAGAGAAAGATCACTATAGATGCTTGTGCTAAGTCAGACTTTATTCTAGCCACTCTTGCAGTTCCACCTGGACGAGATCTTGTGCAATCAGTTTCTGGGCACTATAACAGATTGGAAGGAACGCGCTAGGAACTGTACAAGATCTTGCACATGTGGGACTATGCTAAGTCTAGTTTCAGAGGGTAGCAGTGTTGGTCTGCAGTAGAACAGCCGAATGAAGTGCAGTTGAATGAAGTGCAGTAGCACTGTAGAGACCAACAAGATTTTCGGGTATGAGCTTTTAAGAGGCAACGTTCCCTTTGTCAGACACGAAATGTGCTAAGTCTGTTTACGTTTCTGCTTGGCCTACCACTGGATCCGAGTCACTGGCTGTCAACCAAATTGAGGAGAGAGGAAGATCCATTTGTACAACAGAGATGGGCACGTGTATATAGTTGTACAATCAACAACTTCAAACCCTTGCACAACCAAATATGAAATAATGTAAACTAGTTGAGTAACATACTTAGAAAACTGCAATGTGGTTGAACACGTCCTTCCAAAGACAGTGTGTGTTCTTCATGAGCAAGCTAATCACAGTTCACAGGAACTGTGCAATTGTTTCATATTAAATGGGCAAACTAACCAAAAGGGGATTTGCACAAAACATCTGAGAAGATGATTGACATGGGAGGGGCGGTACAAACAGCGGGAGTTTCCAATGTGTCTTGGATACCTATAGGCTTAGTTATGACGTACAATGAGTCAAACCACACTCTTGCTGGCCGCTTCAGTTTCTCTTACGATAGTTTGCAGCTGCTTACCTACTGAACAGATACACAAACTGTCCCACAGCACCAGGGACTGCGAATTTATCACAGGGCATACGATAAAGGGCATAGGGCATATTAAAGTGACACAACCTCATATGGAAGATAGGATTTGTGGTGCACTAGTCAAAAAGGAAGTGCACAATTTTATTGTTACTTACAGGGGGACCAACGTCTCCTTGCTTTCCAGCATTCCCTGTAACTCCTGGCACACCTGGAGCACCAGGTATCCCCTACACGGAAAGAACAAGAGCAAACTTCAATATACTAATGCCAAATGAAGTATTACCAAAATATATTATCCATAAGAACATGAGAGACGCCAATGTTGGATCAGGCCAAAGGCCCATCCAGTCCAACACTCTGTGTCACACAGTGGCCTGTGTATCCAGTAATCCATGACAGCACGCCTGAGAAACTGAATTTAAAAACATAGCTGACATTACTGCACAATAATTTGGTGTGTTATATGTCTTCAAGTCGCTTCTGACTTATGGGGACCCTATGAATTATTGGCCTCCAAAACATCCTATCATTGACAGCCTTGCTCTGGGTATTGCAAACTGAAGGCCGTGGCTTCCTTGATTGAGTCAATCCATCTCATGTTGGGTCTTCCTCTTTTTCCTACTGCCTTACTCTTTGCCTAGCATGATAAATATTTTACCAGGACAGCCAATGGTCACCCTGAATGAGCCCCATCTTAAGATTCCATTTTCTGGCACAACCACAACTACTGAAAATACACCTAATGTGTGTTTGATATCCCGCCCAACCACCTCCTCACACCCACTCAGATTTTGATGGTTCTCTAGGAAGTGGTATGCTATAGCTAGGGTTGCTAGATCCCCTTGTCATGCCACTTGGGGGATTTGCAGGGGGGGGGCATTCCAGGATGTCCCCAATGTGATGACATCACCCAGAAGTGATGTCATTGCGTCGGTGACATCGGGGGCAACACTCTGGTCTTTGGGCAAAACTCTATGGTAAAACCAGCTTCAAACCAGAGCATCGCTCACAACGCCCCAACGTGATGATGTCACTTCCAGGTGACACCATTGCATTAGGGATGTCACACAGTGATGTTGCTGTTTGGGGGTGGGGGTTTTCCCCACCAGCTGGCCGAAGGCAGACAGAAGCCCAAAAACCTCGGGGAATTCCCACCCAGACCTGGGGATTGGCAACCCTAGCTACAGCCTTCCACACAGACACATATATTGGTAGAATCTGATTGCAGCACCAAATGCAGTTTCATGGCAGTTTCCCCATGTGGACAACCACATCAAAAGCAGATGTGTGTTGTGGCTACTGGGTTACCTAGGGGAGTGATGTGAAGTATTGCCTTCCAGGGGTATTTAGCTCACGCTAGCTAAAATGTAATAGTACCGGGGGGGGGGTGTCTACATTTTATGTAACTCTGTACAGGAACATACGGTTTAAAGGGCAGCTTGCCGTGTATCTCTTTTTATGTCTATGTTTACTTTCTATCTTTCTATTATTTTCTAGGAGCTGCGGTGGCTCAAGTGGTTAATACGCTGAACTGCAGGCTGTGGAAGGTTGGTAGCTCAGCAGTTCGAGACCCGGGTTGCCGCATGACGGAGTGAGCTCCCATCTCTAGTTCCAGCTCCTGCCAGCCTAGCGGTTCGAAAGCAAGAAATTGCAAGTAGATAAATAGGTACCACTTCGGTGGGAAGGTAACAGCGTTCCGTGCGCCTTGGTGTTTAGTCATGCCGGCCACACGGCCACGGAAACGTCTTCGGACAGCGCTGGCTCTTCGGCTTTGAAACGGAGATGAGCACCGCAACCCTAGAGTCGGACTCGACAGGCTTTCGAGCAAGGGAGACCTTTACCTTTTTAAAAAAAACTTTCTATTGTATTATCATAGCTGAGTTATAGTTCGCTCTGTATTTGACTATGAAATAAAATAAAATTAAATTTTTTAAAAATGTAATAGCACTGTGGAAATACTTGGCCAATACTTACCGCAGGTCCCGGGGCCCCTTGTGATCCTGTGGGTCCATCTTTCCCAGGAAGGCCCTAAATAACAGAAAGGCACATGAAATTAGTATATTGCTCTTTACACTGAGTAAGAAGTAACAACCATCTCCTATACATTGGACTAGTAAGTTCACTGCACAGCACGGTGGCGATTCCAAAGTCAGAGAAGAGCACGAAGCTCCATGCAAACACGACAGGGCCATGTCAGAGCTCCCTCTGCATTGAAGCTGCAGCGTGCTTTCCAGAGCTGGTGATGGGTGGGGCTGAAAGCATTTGAACCAGATTTTTACAGTACGCAACACCACCAAAGGAGTCCAGGGTCACTATCTAGAGGCAGGGAATGGCAAATCAACTCTGAACATCTCATCCCTTGAAAACCCTATGGGGTCGCCATAAGTTGGCTGTGACCTGAGGGGGAGGAGGAGGAGGAGAAGGAAACAAAGTCGAAGAAGAAGGTTTACATCATGATTTCAGTGTTCAAAGAGCTTTCGGAATACATGCATGCATTTATTTATTTTGTTGTTGTTGTTGTTGTTGTTATTATTATTACTTCAACTTATATACCGCTCCTTCCCGAGGGCTCGGAGCGATTTACAGAGAAACAATTTAACATCCTAGCTAGGGCCACATAGTACAGGGGAGAACTGAATGCCTACCAGGCACCCGAGCAGGGTGTGTTCGCTTGATGTTGCTCTTTTTTCCGGCTCTTTTTTCCATGGTGGGTTCTTTTCAAGGCGATGGTGTCTCGGCGAGATCTTTCTTCTGGTAGCGACTCCTTCTGGATTTATTTATTTAAATCTCACTTTTCTCCCCAGCTGGGACTCAAGAGTGGCTTAGAATATCATTCTCCCCTCCTCCATTCTCTAACAACAAGCCTGTGAGACAGGCCAGACTGAGAGATTTTGACAGGCCCAAGGCCACCCAATGAGCTTCCACAGTAGAAGTGGGTATTACAACCAGGATTGCCCAAGGTCCTAGTCCACTACTCTGTCCACTATACCACATTGCCTCTATGAATGCTGCAGTCTTTATAATGACGACTTCATACATTAAGTCACTATTATTCTCCTTATATTACACATTGTGGAGGGGAGGGGGGAGCACTGAGGTTTCCTAATGGGTTTGTGGTTCGGGTAAAGTTTGAACTAGGGAGTTCCTGGTGCACAGTTGAACTTCTTAGTAAGTATAGTTACAAGAGCTCTTAATATTTGTTAATGCTTTTCATGGATCTCCTAGGCAGCACAATTTCTGGTTTTCTTTAAAAGCATGCAGAGTGTTAATTTCAAAAGCTGAACTTCACTCCTCACGCCACCAGGATGCATCATAAGTTGGAGCTTATTACATGATACGGTAATATTGCAATGCAAACCGTTATTCATAGAAACACTTCAGCACTCCTATGAGTTTGTGCCATTGAACTGACGTTGAAGGGAAAAGACTTTTAAAAGAACTATTACAACAGCCACATTTAAAATGAAAAAGAACTTGTACATGCATTACTAAAACGTAGACCTTTTGACAAACTGAAAATTTAGATTTCATCTTCCATAATCCATTTTGGAGTATGTCCTCCCCATCCCTGAAACTCATGTTTTCGAGTTAGAATATACTGTAAAATGTTACAGTCACCACCCAACACCCGTGATCCACATGTGGACATGGGTTTCTGTAACAACTACAATGGAACCACATAAATAACTTTAGCCGGTTTCCTCTGTGGTCACAGTGTGTATAAGGCTCTGCCCAGGGGATGGTTAGGGGTTTGTACTACAGTATATTTGGCCCCTAATGCGCATGATGTAAAATCCCCATACACTTTGAATCATGTTCAAAATTTGGACTCCTTGGCTAGATTCCAGCAGGAGGCCCTCCCCTGTCATCTCAGCCTTGTCATAGAAGGTAGAAACTATTCCCCTGGCATGGAGTTTCTGAATTAGAGAAAGGCAAACACGTCAGCTGAAATGGAAATAGCTTTCAACGCCACCACTGCCAGTTTAAGCTTGCTACAAGAAGAAGTCAGTTCGCTATCCAAAATGGTAACTCAAAAATCATATGACTTTAGATATTCTGTGTTTCAGTGATGCTTGTTTTTCCACATCGCCTGTAATTGCTGGCTGTGGTGCATGTAGAGTAGTTTGACTCAGTGTGAGGCCCAAAGGAGATGTTACGATAAACGCATGACTGTCGATGAAAAATGGCAGCCACTGGCTGCTGTTGCTGAAAAGTGGGAAATGTGAAAATGTGGTGACGTCAAGGCATCAAGGTATATAATATGACACAGTGGGATAATCCACTGCCATTTTCAGAGGCAGTCATGCGTCCGGTCTAGTTTGATCCTGAATCTCCTGGCGAGACTGACTTGCCCCTTCCACCGTACCCTACTCAGGGTGTGCATCCTTCCCCTTCCACTTTTCCACTCAAGAGTCCATCCACACTGTCAGAAGGTTTGAACCATGCCAATTCACCTGCTTAAATGGGAAGAGAGGAGGTAAGCCCCACCTGTATGCTTTTGTTTCTATCATACTCAACCAGGGTTGCCAGGTGGGGCGTTGAGTTCTCCTGGAGTTCTCCTGGAGTTACACCACCATCTTTTCCACCACTTTCCATGAATTTCTTGAAACCTTCCAGTACTATGCATAATCGTATTTGGGGTTTCTAGTGACCCCAAGAAATACTGAAAAATGATTTTAGCACTGTTCCCATATATAAATAGATGGACCAACACCTATTAAGGAGCCTATGAGTAGCTTTCTATTGCACTTGGAGGTCTGTGGACTGCAGCCTTCCTTTCCACTCTTAAAAGTTTCACAAAAATGCTTCCACGTGGGTTTCTTTTAAAAGTTTATAATTTGCTTTCAAAGGTCCCAGCTTTTCCCATTTGGCTGCTACAGAGTATTTCCATCTAAACTCTCCGGGTATGTTTATTTAGGAACTTTTCCCGTATCTCTTGGCCATTTACAAATTTCCTCCTACTGTTTCGTTTTATTTTGGTTTTGTTAGGTGTAAAAATTGTCCTTCGTAAATCAAGTCGAACAAGAAGCAAGTGTGCAAGGAGCATTCCCACTGCTGTCCTTCAGATAGAAGATACATTCCAGTTTGGACACAACTTCAAAAACTCATGGCTAGATCTCATTTCTCGGGTTACCACACAGCAAATCCACATCTTAAACTGATTCCAGCATGCAGAGAAGGAATGGAACGATAGTTATGTCTGCCCACCAGCAAGCAAGGGCCATATCAGATGCTAAAACAATGTAAAACCCTGGACTTTTTTTTCTTATGGTTATGCTTGTGCTAGCTCTAAGCCAGGAGCAGTTATGGAATATCACAGCACCACACAACGAATGGAGGGGACAGGCACGCTGAGGAAGGATCAATCCCACTCCAGTTCCATAGTCTTTAGGGCACCCAAGACCAAAATTAGTCTTGGTTCAGTAAACATAGGATCCCAATTCCTGTGTTTGCGTCCAAAGGGGGGGGGGAGATATACAGATAAGGAGCACTGGTAAGAGATAATTAACCCATCCCTCCTCTCCATTCCCCCCCCCCGCAAACTTCACGTAGGATCTTTCTTCCATTAACCAGGCATATCTCCTAAGGAAAAAGCGGAGAAGCTTGGTTGTAGGGGGGTCCAACTTCTGCTCATCCACCCAATGCAGCACTTTTAATCACCACCATTCTGCTGCTTAAGAGGGATTTGGTGGTAGGCCTGCTGTGCATACAAGACTGCACAGTTGCCTCTAACTCGGCCTTAATGCATGGATCCTAAACCTGGCTTCCATTGGCACTGTGCCCCACCCATTTCAGGAGCTGTCCTCCACCATGGAGTGGAATTGGAGCTAGGTGCTCTTCAGCTCATGGAAAGACACTGCTGTTGAATGACTGTTCATTCTGCAACTTTAGAAATTTGGCCATCTCCTGTCTTTCTGGCACAGAGCTAAGGGTGTATTGCTTCATAACACCAAGAGAGGAGGATACTGAAGGGAGGAGAAGAGGAGATTAGTCCTCACAGTTTCTGAAGAGCCCCAACTGTATCTTCCCGGAGAAAGAGTGAAGATGGGCGCAGAACCCAAAGGTCTACTTTGCTCAGACACCTGCCTCATGTAACGTGCCACAATAAAGTTTTTGCAAAAGCTGGTGGCTATGCTGTCCATGTGTACTGTGCAAAAGCAATACTTAAACCTGTGGTTATTAAGTATTGCTATTTAACAAAACCAGGTAAGGAACCAGAGAATCCTCTTCCTCCTTTCCTAGTATGAAAGCTCAGAGTCCGTGTTAGATGAAAATTAAACTAGTAATCTCTAGGCTAATCCTGCATTGAGCAGGGGGTTGGACCTGAAGGCCTGTATAACCCCTTGATCCTATGATTCCAATTTGGGATGACAGTAAGGGGAAATCACATTTTTAAAAATTGTGACAATGAAATATTTATTTTCATCTTTTGGAATTGTGAAACTGTGAACTAAGCGGCAAATCGGTTATTATGCACATTGTGTGTGTAATGTGCCATCAAGTTGTAGCCAACTTGTGGCAACCCCAGCAAGGGTCTTTCAAGTCCCCAAATGTAGACAGCTTCAAGAGGGGATTGGATAAACATATGGAGCAGAGGTCCATCAGTGGGACACTCTGTCTGGGGCAGTGATGCTCGGTATTCTCGGTGCTGGGGGGGGGCAACAGTGGGAGGGCTTCTGGAGTTCTGGTCCTGCTGGTGGACCTCCCGATGGGACCTTGGTTTTTGCCACTGTGTGACATAGAGTGTTGGACTGGATGGGCCATTGGCCTGATCCAGCATGGCTTCTCTTATGTTCTTAAGCAGAGGTGGTTTGCCATTGCCTTCCTCTGCAAAATCTTCCTTAGTGATCTCCCTTCCGAGTACCGACCCTGCTTAGCTTCTGGGATCTCATGAGACTGGGCTATACCACACTGCCTTCCCTCCCATTATGCACACTGAAGTTTAGCAAAGAAGATGTAAATAGATGTGAAACACTATAAGTTCGGAATCTAAATGGTAACAATCTACAACAGGGTTAAATGTAAATATTATTAAATGGTGTTATTAATTGTACAGTAAAACGTACGTAAAACTAGTTAGTGGTACTATTTAGTATTAGGGAGCAAATGTAGTGTCCATGAGGATTACATGTTGGTGTCAGTAATAGTGGTGGATTCTTATTACAATTGGGGGGGGGTAAGAAGTGTAACAGTTATTGGAACCAACTTGGCTGTTATTGTAATTCATTAGAGAGAAGAACTTAATATATGTGTTTATTAGCAGGAAGAACTGCAATATTCAGTAAGATTAGAAGCAACACTGGCTCTTGCCAATGCCTTTCAGCAGAGAGAATTTTTATTTGGAATAAGAGCAGTATTAACTGCTATTACTGTATTATTACTGAGAAAAACTCCACTGGGACAAAATATGATTCTATTGTTTAACAGAGGTGTCATATATGATGGAGTTGTGTCATATTTGCTGCTGTTATATAATGTGACAGAGAAACGCTAATGCCTATGGAATTTTGATGTTACATTCTGCACATATTATTTGACCATTAAGGTAGCTTTCTAAAGTGAGCAATGAATAGGTGAAATCCCATATCAAAAGTCTTCAGATAAATATAATAGTTAAACATAGGGCTACAAAAGAGAGCTAGAAGAAGACAAAATATCAAATCAAAAGGAGATTAGTATTAAAGTATTAAATCAAAAAGACGGAATCAAATAAAGAGAGACTGTAAGAAGACACATTAGGAGAGCAAAAGAGAAATGTTAAGAATACGGATATCAAAAGATAGATGTACCACAAGAACATGATTTCAGGGGGGGAAATGAGGAAGAAAATAAGGCAGAAATTAGTGACATTTGATAAGAAAGCTGAGAAGCTGGAAAACTATTGAACGTTAATGAATTCTGTTTGAAGGAATTCATGGACAAACGTTAAGAGTACAGATAAAGAAATTAATAAGATAAAAGACAGACTGGAGGAACTAGAGTGTGAAATTAGATGATATAATTTAAAACTGAGGAGTCCCTGAAACTACAGAAAAAGATCAGCTTGTTGATTATCTACAAAATCACTACACAAAACTAAAAGTTCCATTTATGAGTTGGAAAATCAAGAAAGCTACACTAGGAGTCAATTATAGCAGAAAGAAACTAATTCTAAGTCATGAATTACGAACAGCCGCAGTCAGTAAATGTGCAATACTACAGAAACCAAGAGAATCACACAGCTTGACAGACTTACTAAGACAAAACAACCTAAATTATAGGCTTCCGGTCTGGCTAAGATGGAGGACTGAAGCGTTTCGCGATCGTGCGAAGCGAGCGACGGCCACTTTTGACAGTTTGGGCAATACACAGCCCAACGCATCACTCCCCAGCGAGGGGGGGGGACAAGCAGGCAGCAGCGCCCTAGAGGGAGTGTGAGGTTGGCGTAATCCAGCTTCGGAAGAAGCTGAATTGGGCTTTGACCTCCTCCCACGAAGAAGGCAAGTGCCAAGCAACTCTATAGTGGCCGATCGAGCCGGATTACCGGCATAAATTCTTCGTCAGCAGACTTCTTTGAAGAAGGACAACAACTGTGAGTTAAAAGAAACAATGCGAAACCCGTTTTGAACGTGCTAGATAACAAGTAGATATATGTTTCTTTACATCTGACAAATCAGAGGCTTATTATTCAAATGACCACTGTCTTTTGTAACCAATTATGCTTTTTGAATATTGTTTTCTTGGTGATGTCAGTCCATGTATAAAATATCATGTATTTCCTGAATATGTTCAGAATATGTTCAAGAAGAAGAAGAAGAAAAAGAAGAAAGTTGTCAATTTTTGATGAGTTATTTGGTCCAACTGTTTTCTTGTTATTTGAAATAAAACATAGATCTCCTCATTTGACTTCATTTTTGACATGGAATCCAATATGTACAACACACTCTTGGTACTTCTAACTTGTTATAATACTATGAAACTACAGTGATATGTCAGTTTTCGGGTTTTGTAAAGAAAGCCCCACAAAAGCCTTCCAGTGGTGAGGGGAAATACCATCAGGGGCAGCAAGGGAAATAGTCCCAATGTGGACCAGACCTGCATAAGAACATAAGAGAAGCCAATGCTGGATCAGGCCAATGGCCCATCCAGTCCAACACTCTGTGTCACACAGTGGCCAAAATTACCAGGAGGTCCAGCAGTGGGGCCAGGACACTAGAAGCCCTCCCACTGTTGCCCCCCCAAGCACCAAGAATACAGAGCATCACTTGCCCCAGCCTGAGAGTTCCTATCTATACCTTGTGGCTATAGCCACTGATGGACCTCTGCTCCATATGTTTATCCAATTCCCTCTTGAAGCCATCCATGCTTGTAGCTGCCGCCACCTCCTGCGCCAGTGAATTCCATGAGTTAATCACTCTTTGGGTGAAGAAATCTGCATCTTCCTATCCACATGCCACATGTGTGGCAGTTTAAAGACAAAAAGAGCTACTGCAAGCAGAAGCTGTTATGAACTCGCTCCCAGTTCATCAGATGCATGAAATGTGCTCTTAGTTAGCAAATACAGTACAAAGGCAGAGAGAAAATGTGAACAGTGGAGTCAAAAGACAAGAAATGCAAGAGGTACAGCCACAACAACTCCCACTTCCTAGTCATGATATTTCAATGCCTCAAGTGTGAGAAGAAGAAAAACCCAATTCATACGTCGCTAAGTTCATGTGGCGGACGTGTGGACTGTCAACAGATGTGCACAGGCACTCTATTCCCAGATATATAGGATCCCAATTTGGATTAGGCCACAGTTTATGGTGAGAAGGGGCTTAAAACTCCCCCCTCGGTGCCTTTTTCCTGACCTGAGGTGGCCATGGAGGGGCCTTATTTGCCCCACTGGTGAGACTCCCACGTAGCCCATGAGCACATTTAAATTTTCCCTGCAGGGCAAATAGTGGATTCTGGAGCTATTTGAGGTTGGGGGGGAAGGCATAAGCCCCTATTTCCCACAACCTTAATCTTATTGGGACCCCACACACCTGGGAATTATGTTCCCAGCACAGTACTCCAGGGTTATGTCAGATACAAAGTCTTCCATTTCGACTTGGACTGATACAAAGTCTTCCACTTGGACTATTCCCCAGTACCCCAGTCTTATTGGGACCCCACACAGCCAGCAGTTACCTTCCCAGATCAGAACTCCAGGGGTAAGCCTGATACAAAGTCTTCCACTTGGACCTTGCAAAAATGTGAGATAGTGTCAAGCTTCCCAATTAATTCTAATAATGTTTAGACATTCCTCAAAGTTCCTTCACAAACTCAGCCCTTATGGCCGAGGCAATATCAGCAATACCGGCCCTGAGGCGCTGCCTAAAGGGTAATTCTTCAGCATCTATTAAAAGATTCCTGTTTGGGCTTTAGAAACTTGGTCTGTGCTGTTTTTGGAGCAAAGCACAGAAATTCTTCTCTAAATAACGTTAACACGGCACAACTGCAGCCAAGTGGTTTTTGGATCTCTGCTTTTCGGAACACACATGTATGCACACACGCCTCATTTACAGCAGGGCCATTGTTTGAAGCGCCGAGTGCAGGCGAGTCCCACTTCACAGCCCTCGAATACAGCGTCAGTGTGTGTGTGTAAGAAGGGGATTAAGCAAAATGAAGTAGAGGGAGTATATTTGTGGCCAGCACCTTTCTAATAACTAACAGATGCCGAATTTGCCTTGCTCACTCGTCCAAGTTTAAAGTTTATTCCCAAAGCAGGTTCAGAAGGGCAAAGGGAGACAAGGTGGTTTGAACGGTTATAGCCTTTGCTATCCTTAGACCATTCATTCTGAGCTTTGCTTTGGGGCTTCTTTGCACACGACATGTCTTCTGCACTGGTGTTAGGCAAATCAAATATGGAATGTGTCACTGTTGTACGCTACAAAAACAAAACAATTTAAAAATCACCTCTAGGTACCTATTGCCACTACTACAGATAGGCTTGGTTCACATGAAGCACCAAACCATGATTTGGTGTAATATCCCAATGGGAACTCAGAAGTGGCTTCCATTATATCCACCTCCTCCATTTTATCCTCAAAATGGCAGTGGTGGGAGTAGAGTTGCCAGTTCAGGGTTGGGAAATACCAAATATTTGGGGGGTCAAGTCTGGGGAGGGCAGGGTTTGGGGACGGAAGAAGAAGAACAAGAAGAAGAACAAGAAGAAGAAGAACAAGAAGAAGAA
>NW_015166451.1:231522-245975 GCF_001447785.1 Gekko japonicus | reverse complement strand
GAGGTGGGTGGGGCTGAGAGAACTCTGACACAAGCTGCTCTTTTTCAAGGACAGCTGTGCCAAAGCTTGTGACTGACCCAAGGTCACCCAGAAGCTGCAAGTGGAGGAGTGGGGAATCAAACCCGGCTCTCCCAGATTAGAGTTCGCACACTTAACCACTACACCAAACTGGCTCTCAACACCAAACTGAAGGGACTTCAGCAGATACAATACCATAGAGGCCACCCTCCAAAGCAGCCATTTTCCTCCAGGAGAACTTATCCCTATTATCTGGAGATCAGCTGAAATAGTGGGAGATCTCCAGGCCCCACCCGGAGGTTAGTTAGACCAAACAAGGGGAAAGCACAGTGTGCCAATTGTAAAAAAAAAAAAAAAATGAACATTGCGAATGCAATTAACAAGTCTTCTACCAATGTCTTTAAATAAATATTTTGAAATACCAAATGAGTGTAGAGTCTTAATGTATACTCAGTCATCAAAGTTTTCTTACACCAACTCCAAAAGTATTTAATACAAAGTCAAAAGCTCCAAGCCAGAGTTACAATGTAACACATAAAGTTCCCAAACTCTCAAAAATGCAACCATCATGAGCTATAAATCAAGGTTACAATGTAACACGACAAGTTCCAAAGTTCTCAATATGACAAATTTATATAACAGGTCAACAACTGGAAGTTATGCGGCGACACGTATCCTAGGTATAGAAGCATGTTTCTATCCTCTTTTTCAAAGCTGCGGAGACCGACCCCCACCTGGCAACTCCGAGGCGGGTGGGCCAGGGGGGCCCTGGAAGGATTGGGGAGGCATTTAAATGCCTCCCCGTGCCTTCCCCAACCTGTCCAAGGGCCGGCTTGCCCGGACTCCCCACAGCCGTGGGGCGCCCAGGCAAGCCAAGGGAAGGCATAGGATGTGGCCTAATAGGTTAATGAGCTGTGCTGTCAGGGTGTGGTCTAATATGCTAATGAGTTTCTGCTCTTGGATGTGGCCTATTATGCTAATGAGTTCCTGCTGGGCTTTTTCTAAAAAAAAAAAAAGCCCTGGTCAGAACCAATGCTTTAGGAAATCTGTTTCGACTAGTAGCCTCCTGGCTATCAAGCGCTTCAGTGCAGCATTTCAGTCCTCCCACCTGGAGGTTGGCAGCCCTAGCTGAGAGTTGGGTAGGGCTGAGAGAGAGTGACTAGCCCAAGGTCACCCAGCGAGCTTCCATGGCTTCAGTATGAACATAACATCATGACGGAACTGAGGAGATCCCATACTTCTTTCAACGCAGGATCTCCTCATCTCTATGAGAAAGGATCTCCTCCAAAAATGGGCTCTATTTAGGGTTGCCGACGGTGGGGTCAGAAATTCCTGGCAATTCAGTGGTGCAGCCTTGGGAAGGGCAGAGTCTGAGGAGATGAGGGTGCTCGGCAGAGATGTGAGGCTGCATGGTTGGCCCTCAGAATGTGCCTTTTCCTCCAGGGGAACTAACATCTGTATTCTGGAGATCAGGCGTAATTCTAACAACATTAAGAAGAGCCCTGCCAGGTCCCTCCAGGCTACCAGCAGGGGGGGACCTACCAGGAGCAGGAGGGAGGTCCAGGCTACGTCGCGCCAGCAATGGGGTGACACCACTTCTGGCATGTACTGGAATTGACGTTATCACATCGTGATTCCTGCTTTGGAAATACCTGGAGACTTTGGGTTGGAGCCTGGGCAGGGCAGTGTTAGGAGAAGGGAGAGACCTCGCCCAGGTATAATGCCATAGAGTCTACCCTCCAAAGCAGCCATTTTCTCCAGGAGAACTGAGCTCAGAAGCCTTGTTTTAATCTTGGGAAGTCTCTAGCCCCCTACCTGGATGCTGGTGACCCTAGATTGGAACCTCTTAAAATTTTGTGGAACTTCCCATCCTATGATTGGATCCAGCTGCGCCTCCCATGGCAGCCATTTTGTAGTCTTACCTCTAGGGTTGCCAGCCTCCAGGTGGGGCCTGGTAGATCTCTGGCTTTTACAACTGATCTCCAGCTGACAGGGATCAGCTCCCCTGGAGAAAGGGGCTGCCTTGAAGGGTGGACTCTATGGCCTTGTACCCTGCTGAGGCCCCTCCCCTCCCCAAACCCCACCCTCTCCTGGAACCACCCCCAAAGTCTCCAGGTATTTTCCAACCCAGACCTGGCAACCCTACCCACCACTGCCTGTTCTCAACACTGCCCACAGGCTCAACAAGGCTGGGAGGCCCTTGGTCTTAGCAGTATTTCTTTATTAGAAAAGTGAGCCGCCCTTCCAGTTAGAAGTTGTTCTGAGTCTGTGGGGTGAAGACTCCAGCCCACACCATCTTTTATCTCTTCTTCCTTATGACTGTGAAATTCGGTCCAGCTCTCAAAGCCTCTGCCAGGGTTGCCAGGTCCCTCCTGACCACTGGCAGGGGATTAGGGGGAGGTAGAGTTGCCAGATCTGGGTTGGGAAACTCCTGGAGATTTAGGGACTGAGCCTGAGAAGGATAGGGACCTCACTGAGGTACAATGCCACAGAGTCCACCCTCCAAAGGATCCATTTTCTCCAGGGGAATTGATCTCTGTAGTCTGGAGATGAGCTGTAATTCCAGGGGATCCCCAGGTCCCACCTGGAGGCTGGCATCCCTACATTGTGATGTCGTGGTGACGCTCTGGTATTTGGGCGAAAGCTCTATGGTAAAAATGGTTTCTACCGTAGAGTTTTTGCCCAAGTACCAGAGCAATGCCATGACATTGCCAGCATGATGGTGTCACTTTCACTACACGCCAGATGTCACATCGCCACATTGCCGGCAATGGAGGCCTACGTCTGTCTCCCCTGCTAGTAAGTCCCCCCCCACCGGCCAGCTGATCAACAGTCAGGGTGGGACCTGGGGGTGGTGGCAACCCTAAGACAGTGTATAGAAGTCAAGGTCTTCCCCGATGCTGCCTCCTGGCACTGGCATTCAAAAGTTTGCTGCCTCTGTATATGGCTGGAAGTTCCCTTTGTTATCCAAGGCTAGTAGCTTGTGATGTACCAGCCATGGGCCAGCCAGAGCTCAGCAGCAGCAGGGACTCCTCGGAAGAAGGAGGTCAGCTGGAGCTCAGAAGCAGAGACTGCTCAAGAGAAGTGGACTCCTCAAGAGAAGAGG
Source organism: Gekko japonicus (assembly GCF_001447785.1). NCBI lineage: Eukaryota > Metazoa > Chordata > Lepidosauria > Squamata > Gekkonidae > Gekko > Gekko japonicus. The sequence continues at coordinate 242,851 of NW_015166451.1, read as the reverse complement.
AGCTTCATGTGGCCAGCTCTGATGCAGCAAGTGAACCTCAGTTAAGCATTAGCAGTCTACCAAGCTCACCTCCACCCTTTGAGCGCTGAAGGCAATGGCTAAGAAGGGAGCTGCAAGAAAGACGACAAAGTGCTCAGCTCCTGGCCCGTTGCCAGCTGCTTGCTGATAATGTCTTGGAGCAGGTACAGAGTTACGTTTCAGCCGCTGGCTGCTAACAAGGCTCATTAGCGGATGCCTATAAAACCAGCTCAGGGAGTCTGCTTGTTTGTGGAAGCAACAAATCACTCTGCTAGACTCAGTGACCCCAGCTCTTGGACCTACCTCACCTGTGTGACCTTGAACCTTGTATGAACCCCCTGTTTGAGTGTGACCCTTGGACCTTCTGACTACACTCTCTGGACAACCCCTCTGGTAATGGCTCTCTGGCTTGACTCTTGGGACTGGCTTGACTCTTGGGACTGGATTTTGGACTCTGTTGTGTGGTTCTGGATGGCTCTAGCTTGCCCACCTGACCTGCCACATGACAGTACCTTTCCTCCATGAATCTGTCTAATACAAGGTTTCCAAATAAATGTGCCTAAGACCTCAGCTTGACAGCCCAATTTTCTAAAATGGTTTGTGAAGTAGGCCCTACTGATTTAAATGGATCTTTAGGAACATAGCTTTAATATGATTTTGGAACATAGAGTTATTTGATTCTGTCACTAGATATGGTTATACACATTGTTAGGGGATACTAAGCGCCAGACTCCTCAGAGAGTTTGTTTTATTAACCGAAAACAGATTTTTTGACTCTGTTTCAAATCAGTCTTTTAAAGTGCAATTTAAGCTACCCTCGGCTATATTTTATAGAATATGAAAGTGATCCATTTGGTTTCCTCATGTTGATTTAGGGAATACGTTGCTATTTCTTCCTCATTAAAAGAAACAGTTAAAATGAGATTAAAGGAGAGAGAGACAGAATAATCTGGAGATTAAAAAAGCAACAGAAAGAGAAAAGAGGGGGGGAAATAAACTTGTAGACAGATGACAAAAAAACGGCCAGTGGATGTTCCCCATGTCCCTTCAGTTACTCCTGTATTTGTTTGTATATTTGGAAAAAATAATTAAGGTAAAGAGACAGAAGGAAAATTAAACTGAAACTTTGTGAAGAACCATCAATTTCTGAAGCTGCCTCAAGGTGCCGTACTATAAAGGGGTTCGGTCAACAGCTGCCCCTACCTAAGCTTTCTGTGTTGCGGTTCCTGCCTGGTGGAATGGCCTGCCGGAGGGGGGCCAGCTTGCATTGCTCCAGAGAACATACAAAATGGAAATGTTCAGAAGGACATTTGTATAAATGGAGCAGAGTTGCAATAAAACAGAATTATTCAGGGGGGAATTTCCATAAAGTGAATAGGACTGTTGTTTTAACGTCTGTGGAAAAAAATTAAGCACTTTTTTTTTTGTACTGCATTGATTATTGGATGTATTATAATGTTATTTCATTGTCTTCTAGTTTCATTACATTATGAGTTGTGTATATATTATACTGGCCTGCTTACCATTTTTAAAAGTCTTTAAATCACCCTCAAGGCTCAATGATGCAAATTATAAAAACCAGAGGAAAACGTTATTCAGGTTGTAATTTTTGCCATCAGATTGGTTACCTCTGCTGCTCCTGCTGTCGACGTAATGCCGGCCACATGCAAGAATGTTTTCAATTTCATTTTTGTCCTACTACTCCTCCCAAAACTCTAACAAAATCATGCTGGAATGGTCCCTGTTCAACACTGGATGGACAAGACATGACAAGAAAATGGCGGGAGAGACCTACTGTGATCCACAAGCACAATACCGGGTCAGGGAATTCCTGATTTGAGAAAACACAGAGTGGATCTACAGATGAGTAAAAATGATAGATGACCCAAAAGTAACAAGCCAGTTATTATCAGACAACAGGGCAGCCTTGTGTTCATTTCACCTTACCCTTGGGCCCTGGCTTCCATCTCGTCCTGCAGGTCCAGATGGTCCCATGACACCCTGTGTCGAAAACATTAGCACACCAGGTAATGTATTTCTAAACACGCATAGATTCAGATGTTTTAAATAAGTGCTGGAGAGGTATTAGATCACAGATAGTTAAAGACCTCTATAAAAGTAACTGATTAGCACAGGGGTTACCTGTATGCCAGGACGACCATCTTCTCCCTTTTCTCCCTTTTCACCAATTGGTCCCTGAGGATGAATGATCACAGAGTTAAGCAAACAAATGGTTTATTAGTTGCTGTAGATTTTCCGGGATGTGTGGCCGTGGTCTTGGCATTGTAGAACCTGATGTTTCGCCAGTAACTGTGACTGGCATCCTCAGAGGTATAAACACAGAAAGATGGTGAGAAGGTGTCAAGTTGAGAAGAAAATGGTAGGTAGGTCATTTATATCTACTCCAGAAGGTGGGGTAGGGCTGAGTCATTGTCTTGTAGGAGTTCCCCCAGGCTATGGACATGCTAATGGAGGAGCTTTCCTGAGGAGGTTCTTTTGTTTCCTGAGGAGGTTTCCTGCTTCCTGAGGAGGTTGTTGAAATTCTAATCTTATCTGTAGTGCTATTGTCTGATCTAAAGCCTATTTTGTTTTTCAGGACAGGAAGCCATGTCTTTATTTCCTCTTTTCCCCATTACATTCTCCATGGTTTATTTCCTCTTTTCCCCATTACAGAAATGTGTTCCATTCGACAAAATGTACAAAACCATCTGCTACAGATTTCTTTTGGGAAAAGAGCTAAATTCGAGACCAGTAACACTTTAGAGACCAACAAGATTTTCATGATATAAGCTTTTGAGAGTCAAAGATCTTTTTATCTAATGAACAGAGCTTTGCCTCTCGAACGCCTTCTTCCTTGGAAATTGTGTTAGGCTCTTAGGTGTGAATGGACTCAAATCCAGCTAGTCTACTGCAGACCAGCACGGCTACCCTCTGAAAGTATCGAAGAAGAAGAAGAAGAAGAAGAAGAAGAAGAAGAAGAAGAAGAAGAAGACCACTTGGCCCCTGTGGCCCGGGAGGTCCTTGAGGGCCAGGAGCTCCAATTTCACCACGTGGTCCATCCGGCCCCTAGAACGACAGTCTAGTAGTCATAAACTGAAAATCCTCCGAACAAACAACGCAGCAATTTGCACCAAATAAATGCACAGGATCTACAGATCCAAACAGCACAACAAGGCTTGTCAAGCTGTGCATTATTGCAACTGAGCGACCACGGTTCAAGCACATAAGGATCAAAGATGACTGTTTGAACTCGTGGATTTGCTCACAGATGGAGAACGGTGCCAGTGGCAGAGAAGAAGAAGAAGAAGAGAAGAGATTGGATTTATACCCCGCCCTTCACTTGGAGTCTCAGAGCGGCTTCCAAACTCCTTTCCCTTCCTCAAATGTAAATCAAATGTATATAGGATACACACATTTTTAAAAACATTCAGAACCTTTCAAAAGTGCAAATATTGGGCCCAGTTTGTTTAGCCCTTTTTGTGAAGCCATTGAACAGGTAAGGATATTCCAGTTCAGCAATCTTGAAGCTTTTTTTTTCATACGATCGAAAAGCAACAACAGAATTTCCCTTTTGTGTGACATGAACACTTGGTCCAGTACAGCCCCAGCATCATAATGGGGCCCAATTTGTTTAGCACTTTATGCGAAGCCATTGAACAGGTAAGGATACTCCAGTTCAGCAATCTTGAAGGTTTTTTTCATACGCCCGAAAAACAACAACAACAGAATTTCCCTTTTGTGTGACACTAATGCTTGGTCCAGTACAGCCCCAGCATCATAATAGTTTCCAGCAAGATTGGAGTCTCCATCCCAATCAGCTTTCCTCTCCTGAAGAAGACTCTCTAAAGATGAGGGAGATCCTTCCTGACAGGTCCTCATCTGGATCCAGAGCTCAGCCCCCTTTTCCCTCTCCTTTCATTCTAAATGGGATATACAACCTTTTGGGTCTGGAACAAGGGTCACTGTGGGCGTGGGGGGAGGTATTTGTGAATTTCCTGCATTGTGCAGGGGGTTGGACTAGATGACATGGAAGTTCCTTTCCAACTATGATTCTATTATTCTAACCTGCTTTCTACAACTTTGGAGAGGGTCTGTGGCTCAGTGGTAGAGCATCTGCATGGCATGTAGAAGGTCCCAGGTTCAATCCCTGGCCTCCCCAAAGGACCAGGCAGTTGGTGATGTGATGTGAAAGACCCAGGGCTATTTTGGGGCAGGAACGCACAGGAACGGAGTTCCGGCTGGCTTCCAAGTTGACCACGCCTAGCAGGAACTCATTAGCATAATAGGCCACACCCAACAGCAGACACTCATTAGGATTGGCTACATTAGGGGTGTGTGGCCTAACATGCAAAGGAGTTCCTGCTACAAAAAAAGCCCTGGGTTTTGACAACAAACAAGGTAAGCAGAATAAGAAGCAAAAGGTGGGTGTGGCTGGATGAGCACACTTCTGGTAACATGGGGGTGTGGCCTAATATGCCAATGAGCTGTGCTGTCATGGGTGTGGCCTAATATGCTAATGAGTTTCTGCTGTTGGGTGTGGCCTATTATGCTAATGAGTTCCTGCTGGGCTTTATCTACAAAAAGAGCCCTGGAAAGACCTCTGCCTGAGAGCCACTTCCAGTCTAAGTTAACAGTACTGACCTTGATGGATTGATGGTCTGATTCAGTACAAGGCAGCTTTGTGTGGGTTCGTTGTTTTATTTAAAAACAACAACAACAATGCTTTAACTGCTGTGGTGTGGAGAAGGCCTTGGCTGCCATTGGTTTAGTACCTACCGGAAGTCCTTGAATAGAAAGTCCACTTGGCCCCTGTGGCCCAGGAGGTCCTTGAGGGCCAGGAGCTCCAATTTCACCACGTGGTCCATCCGGCCCCTAGAATGACAGTCTAGTAGTCATAAACTGAAATTCCTCCAAACAAACAAAGCAGCAATTTGCACCAAATAAATGCACAGAATCTACAGATCCAAACAACACAACAAGTCTTGTCAAACTGTGCATTACTGCAACCGAGCGACCACCACAGTTCAAGCACATAAGGATCAAAGATGACTGTTTGAACACGTGGATTTGCTCACAGATGGAGAATGGTGCCAGTGGCAGAGGATATGCTTTGCACACAGAATGTCCGAAGCTCAGTCCCTAGCATCTCCAGTTAAAGGATCTCAGGTAGCAGATGCTGGGAAAGAGATTTCTCTGCTGGAGACCTTGGAGAGCTGATGCCAGTCATCCTAGATGATAGTCAGCCAGATGCATCAATGGTCTGATCTGGTGTAAAGCCGTTCATATGAAACATATTTCAGTCCTAGGGATCCGTGCATAGCGATTCTTCCATAGAAGTCCTTATATTTTTAGCTACCCCTTCTCTCTCTCGTGTAAGTACTATTAAAAGATTCTAGAAATAGCTTCAAATATCCACTATATACAACTGGATAGATAACCCAAGGCTGATTCCAGGTTTCTGGGCAAAGGGTGCCTGGGCCCCCCCCCTGCCCCAGTTCATATCCCCTTTCTGCCCGTATGCATGCCCCTCTCTCAACAGCAGCCTACGTGCCCTCCCCCTACCACCCCCCACTGTCCATGTTCTCAGCCACACAGACACCCTTCCCCAGCAGCACTGGGGGTACAGCCACCAGAAGCACTGCGGCTGTGTGTCACTCACACACCCTTCTCCCGGTGGGGCTGGGCAGTGCATACAGTTGGAAGCATGGATGGCAGGAGGTTGGAGAAGGCTGGGGAGGTAGGAGGGGAGGATGGAGATGGGAGGGGGCTAATGACAGTGGATTTCACTGGCGACCCTGGGCCTCAGCAGCTGTACTGCTTTATGATATGCTGATCCCAGTACTGAGACAGGTGCAAACCAGATACAATTGAAAGCAAGTAAAAAGTTCCAGGGACCTTGGATTGCACCACTAGCAAGTAGAGTATAATAGTTACCTTTGGACCATATTCACCACGGTTACCCTTTGGACCTCTGAGGCCTGGTCCACCCTGCAAAACACAATTCGCACTGCATGAAAAGTAGGTCCTGCTATCCACAAAGTCCTCCCTTTTCATCGTTTCTAAAATAAAACCCCAAGCATTTATACCCATCATCTGATTTAGATAGGGTTGCCATCCCTCCGATGGGAGCAGGGGACCCCAATCTGCTGCAGCCCCGAAGAGCTCTGGCACACCCGACGTGTCTAGCACAATGACGTCACCCGGAGGTGATGTCATCATGCTGGGCATGTCGCACGGGGGATGCTCTAGCATTTGGGTAAAAACTCTATGGTGACTCTCGGCAGAGGACTGGAGCCCCCCGCCAGCAGCCAGGTAAGACCTGACAACCCTAGATTTAGAAAAGCCTTGTTGATTCAAGACCTCATCAGGTAAGGTCAGAAGAGTGTGTTGTAGTGGTTAGAATGCCAGACTCTGGCATCTGGTCATCCTCTGCAGGAAACGGGATACTGGAGATGGACCATTAGTGTGATCCAGCAAGGTTCATCTTGTGTTCCTAACTAGGGCTGCCAAGTCCCCCCGGAGGCCCGTTCCCCACCGGCGGCGGATCGAGCCCCAGGGGGAACCCCGCCCCGACGTGCGCGTCACCAGGAAGTGACGTTAGGATGCCGAGTACGCTGGGGGCGGGGCCACAACCTTCGGAGGGAAAACTCTATGGCGTCCTAACGTTACTTCCGTGCATGCGGTGCGTGCGCGCTTTGCGTGCATGCTCCAGTCGCCACCTGGGAGTCCCCCGCTGCGGCGACTGCAACGACTTGGCAACCCTATTCCTAACACTATTTCAATGAGGGCAGATTTAATCCTTGACTCCAAATGCTAGGTTGGATCCCAACCAGGGTTTCGATGGGCACAAGGAGAGCATGATTTTCCCACATAAGGAGAGCATGATTTTCCCACATCCCCCCTTCTGTGGGAGCCCAATATGTCCCCTGAAATCAGGAAAGGGAGGCAGGAAAAAGTGAAATTCCTCCTGCCTACAAAAACACTAACTAGGATCCAAGACATGTTGGCAAACGTAATTGTAATCCTACATAATTATAAACTTTTAAATCTCATCTAATTAGGTGAAGATGATAGTAAAGCTCAAGAAGGTTCTGTTGTGACTAATAACAGACAGAGCTCCTCCTCTATTTTATTTTCTCAGACCTGAACCCGGGCCACATCCTAGTACAACACTCCAAACACTATACCACAAAGCCATTCACTTCGTCCTGCACATCACTGCACCTTTTCATAACTTTTAGGAGAATGATGCTAGCTAAGTATGTCTCTTTCACCTCATTCTTAACAGTTCTTCTCCCTTCTGGGTTTCAAGCTACAGCAAAGTATGGCAGTCAAGTAGTCTGGGCATTTGACTCTATCCTCAACAACTGCAATTTAGTATCAAGTGACAAATAGGATTACTACCCTTTAATAATGGATATTGGATCCATTGGGTTGCAAATCCAACTAACAAACATCAAATCTTCAAACTCTATAGAGTATTATTATCCAGTTTGAATTCTGTCCCTCCCTCCAAGAATTCAAACTTGGGTGACAGTACTATTTTATCTTCAAAACAGCCCAACCCTCATGGCTGAGAGAAGGATGGAACCCAGTTCTACACCGGGGTCCCCAAACCTTTTGAGCCTGTGGGCACTTTGGGAATTCTGACATAGCATGGTGGGCCCAGCCACAAAATGGCTGACACAAAATTGCAGCTGCAGGAAGCTAAGCCAGCCACAAAATGGCTGCCACAGCTTACCTTTGGTTGTTCGGTGAAGATTCTTGTGCTGTGGTGGCAGCTGCTGCCAACGCAACGTTCTTAAAAATCTGCATAGCCAATCAATTCTCCATTGGCCAATCAGAAGCCTTGCTCGGCAAAAGACCCACCTTGCCACACCCACTTTTTAAAAACACTTGGTGGGCACCAGGAAAGGTGCTGGCGGGCACTATGACATCTACAGGCACCACATTGGGGACCCCTGCCCTATTCTCTTCACCACGATTGCTCTATGATTAACAGAACAAAGGAACTGAGTTCTATGTATGTTTGGTGAACTATCACCGCAGCACCAGGAAAACTAAAGTGGTGACTCATACAAATGCAGTACAATATGCGACCTAATGTACTTTAATTATTTTCTTTAGGATGTGATTGGAAAGTAAGGATCCAGGACCTACAAAACTCCTCAAACAAAACTTTGTGTCAAAGCAATAGATCCTCTTTAGTTAAATGGAGTTCATTTTAATGTCTCGGCTCCTGAAAAAACTGTGTAATTTGGTAGCTTGCATCAGGGTCCTTCAGCATAGTTGAGCCTGTGGACACTTAGGGATCCTGAGAACAAGTAAGAGCTCACCACCATAAATTGGCTGCCAGGGAGGGGCATGGTCAAGCACAAAATGGCTGCCGCGAAGACTGGGGTCAATCACAAATTGTTGGGAGGCTGCAAGCCAAGCATCCCCCTGTGACACGTGCAGCTCTTTCTGGATGGGTCCTCTCTACAGACACAAAGATGATGCCACCTACAGTTTTCTGAAGCAATTCCTGTTCCAGCGAGGTAGAGGAAGGACAGGACTGGCTCTTTGCTTTAAGGAAGAGGAGGAGGAAGAGGGCCCCAGGAAACACAGTGACAGAAAACATGGCAGGAACAGGTGCCGCACTAGGGATCAGTGGTTTACATAATACAATAAAGCCCTGTTCCCAGCCCAGGAGAACCAGAAACAGTGACATGGGGAAGTCAAACATGAAGGAAACCTTACCGGCGGCCCAGGTGGACCTTGAGGACCTTTGCTGACTTCAGAACAGGAACAAGCATGAGGAAGGGCGGAGCAACTTTCTTCATCTCTCTAGAGACAAAAGGGGGGGAGGAAGAAAGAAATATAATTCCTGACACATCATAAAGTTCAATGACAGAATTAAGAATCGAGAAGCAAAGCCATTCTGGTCGTGACCACAAGATCCCCATGCAGAAGCAGAAGCTCTAAAGTGCATCTGGTGCTCCACTCTTTATGGAGCTCCCCCATTCTTTTTTATGAACAGGCAAGTGCTATGAACAAATGACAGAGGAACAGATATGCACATTGTGCTGTATGCATGTGCTGTCAAGTTGCAGAGACTTATGGTGACCCTAGCAAGGGGCTTTCAAGGCAAGTGAGAAGTAGAGGGGGTCTTGCCACTGCCTTCCTCTACAGAGACTTCCTTGGTGGTCCCCCATCCAAGTACTGACCTGGCTTAGCTTCCAAGATATGATAAGACTGGGCTATATACTATACCATTCCACATGCCCAATATATACATTTTCACAGGGAATTTATCTCCATTGAGCGGGAATCCCTGCGTGTTAACGGTGCCTACTACATATGAACATTTGGGTGACGATTCCAAAATATATTTACAACTATTAATTACATACTGTTAAAGAAGAGCTTTAAAATGGAGCCTTACCAATCCCGGAAGTTCACAGCATTTATCTCGATTAGCCCACGAAGTGGTACAAACGATATCGAACATTTGCAACTGGAACTGGTTTAAAAACAGAAATATAAAGTGAAACGTAGTTAGTATTCAGGGGGGGAAATGAACAAAATAATCTGTATAGATGCTTGATTATTAGGATGGATATTCCCATCTGAGTGAAATCCATACAGCCAAAGAAACTGATAAACTAATTTCATGAACACAAGAGAGATTTAGATCTAGGGAGGCAGGGTTTCCAGACAGCAGCTCCCTGTGTTTTAAGGAAAACTGCTTTTGAAACAGGGGTGAGTTTCAAAAGCAGTTTTGTGATATGGACCCAGGGGTACCGATCTCTGTCATCTGGAGATAACTGTAATACCAGGAGGACATTGCCAGACCTTGCCTGGAAGTTAGCAAGATACGGCCCAGAAGCCAACTATTTAAACAAAACAAAAAAGGGAAAATATTTCACTTGGTCAGGGCTTGTACCTCAACAACTCTTTGGATCCAGCCTGCAGAACAGAAATGCTGAATTACCACTACCGTCATAGGAGGAATTCAAAGATTTGCTTTCCCTGCTAGCATATTGGTTATCTAGGGTTGCCAGGTCCCTCCTGGCAGCCGATGAGGGATCTGGGCAGGACTTACCAGGAGAAAGGGAAAGGCCCAGGCTACAGTGCCAGCATCACACAGGAAGTGATGTCATCATACCAGCGACTTCTAGATGACGCTCTGGAATTTGGGCAAAAACTCTGTGGTAAAACTGGCTTCTACCGTAGAGTTTTTGCCCAAATGCCAGCGTTGCCTGGAAGTCACTGGCATGATGACATCACTTCCTGTGGCCCAGGCCTTCCTCTTTCTAATGGTAAGTCCCCCACACTGGCCAGCTGATCAGCAGCTGAGGGGCAGGGACTGGCAGTGGGAGACCCCACCCCTACCGGGGGTCTGGCAATCCTATGGTTATCACTTGTAAGAAAAATCAAGGCAAGCTGCAAAATCTCAAGGATCTCACAAGGCTGTCTAACTGAGTAACAATAATGGCAAAAGAAAGTTAATAACTGGCTCCCCCAAGTATTCTGAGAAATGGTGCAAATGCTAAGAATTCTCTGTTACCCCAGCCCACCAATACAATTTTCAGAATCCTTAGGGAAACGGAATGACTGTTAGCCAATGCTTCTGCAGATATGCCCTGAGAGGGAAGGAAAAAGAAGACACAGACATTCAAACATTAAAAGTAGGTCTTGTAGATCGGGGTTAAAGGTGGGCCCTGGGTCTGAGAAGGGTACAGACTATTAAGCTAAAGGCTATGAATGTCAATGCCTCCCAACAACAAAGGGATCATTGTTTAGTAAACTCAGCTGGAATTAGGAGGAGAAGCCCAGGTCACATTTTAAAATCAGAAGAATGGCTGATTCAGCCTCTCTCAACTCAAATGTATTAAAATATTTTTTTTAAAATGTTGCTAACTGGTTTGTGGGAAAATATAATACCACATAGGATTCTTTGATTAATTGGTTCTAATTTATGCAATGGAAGAAAATGGGGACATGTTGTTTTGCATACACAGATGTGAATCCAAGAAGATATATCAACCAATGCACAAGACACCGTACGTTTTTACAGTTCCCGCCCCCAAGCATGCACACATGGGATACATTTAAGTCAATGGAACATTCTTCCAGTTCATGATATTATCACACTGAGGTACGACTTCTAAATAAAGCTGCCTGTTCTCACGCACATTTTGGCCATGTCTCTGCAGTAACAGATAGCAGCACCAGCAATTTTAACAATGGTTTTCAGAGGAAATTGTGACAGCTGCAGGGATTCTTATTCTAGCCCACCTGTCAGAGACTGGAGCTGGTGGATAATTTT
>NW_015166451.1:203303-231240 GCF_001447785.1 Gekko japonicus | reverse complement strand
CACTCCTCCACTTGCACCTGCTGGATAACCTTGGGCAAGCCGTAGTTCTGATAAGAGCTGTTCTTGAAAAAGAGCAGTTTCTGTCAGAGCTCTCTCAGCCCCACCTACCTCACAGGGTGTCTGTTGTGGGGAGGGGAAGGGAAAGGAGTTTGTAAGCCGCTCTGAGACACCTTCGGGTAGTGAACGGCGGGGTATAAATTCAATCTCTTCTCTTCTTCTTCTCTTCTTCTAAAAGCAGTTTTGTGATATGGACCCAGGGGTACCGATCTCTGTCATCTGGAGATAACTGTAATCAGGGGGTTTTTTGTAGAAAAAGCCCAGCAGGAACTCATTAGCATAATAGGTCACACCCAACCGCAAAAACTAATTAGCCTATTAGGCCACACCCCTGACAGCACAGCTTATTAGCATATTAGGCCACACCCCCATGATACCAGAAGTGTGCTCATTCAGCCACACCCACCTTTTGCTTCTTGTTCTGTTTACCTTGTTTGTTGTCAAAACCCAGGGCTTTTTTTGTAGCAGGAACTCCTATGCATGTTAGGCCACACATCCCTAATGTAACCAATCCTAATGAATTTCTGCTGTTGGGTGTGGCCTATTATGCTAATGAGTTCCTGCTGGGCGTGGCCAAATTGGGAGCCAGCCGGAACTCCGTCCCTGTGCGTTCCTGCCCAAAAATAGCCCTGACTGTAATACCAGGAAGACATTGCCAGAGCTTGCCTGGAAGTTAGCAAGATACAGCCCAGAAGCCAACTATTTAAACAAAACAAAAAAGGGAAAATATTTCACTTGGTCAGGGCTTGTACCTCAACAACTCTTTGGATCCAGCCTGCAGAACAGAAATGCTGAATTACCACTACCGTCATAGGAGGAATTCAAAGATTTGCTTTCCCTGCTAGCATATTGGTTATCTAGGGTTATCCAGGTCCCTCCTGACAGCCGATGGGGGATCTGGGCGGGACTTACCAGGAGAAAGGGAAAGGCCCAGGCTACAGTGCCAGCATCACACAGGAAGTGATGTCATCATACCAGCAACTTCTAGATGACGCTCGGGAATTTGGGCAAAACCTCTGTGGTAAAACTGGCTTCTACCATAGAGTTTTTGCCCAAATGCCAGCGTTGCCTGGAAGTCACTGGCATAATGACATCACTTCCTGTGGCCCAGGCCTTCCTCTTTCTAATGGTAAGTCCCCCGCACTGGCCAGCTGATCAGCAGCTGAGGGGCAGGGACTGGCAGTGGGAGACCCCACCCCTACCGGGGGTCTGGCAATCCTATGGTTATCACTTGTAAGAAAAATCAAGGCAAGCTGCAAAATCTCAAGGATCTCACAAGGCTGTCTAACTGAGTAACAATAATGGCAAAAGAAAGTTAATAACTGGCTCCCCCAAGTATTCTGAGAAATGGTGCAAATGCTAAGAATTCTCTGTTACCCCAGCCCACCAATACAATTTTCAGAATCCTTAGGGAAACGGAATGACTGTTAGCCAATGCTTCTGCAGATATGCCCTGAGAGGGAAGGAAAAAGAAGACACAGACATTCAAACATTAAAAGTAGGTCTTGTAGATCGGGGTTAAAGGTGGGCCCTGGGTCTGAGAAGGGTACAGACTATTAAGCTAAAGGCTATGAATGTCAATGCCTCCCAACAACAAAAGGATCATTGTTTAGTAAACTCAGCTGGAATTAGGAGGAGAAGCCCAGGTCACATTTTAAAATCAGAAGAATGGCTGATTCAGCCTCTCTCAACTCAAATGTATTAAAATATTTTTTTTAAAATGTTGCTAACTGGTTTGTGGGAAAATATAATACCACATAGGATTCTTTGATTAATTGGTTCTAATTTATGCAATGGAAGAAAATGGGGACATGTTGTTTTGCATACACAGATAAATGCCTGTGAATGCAAGAAGATATATCAACCAATGCAAAAGACGCCGTACGTTTTTACAGTTCCCGCCCCCAAGCATGCACACATGGGATACATTTAAGTCAATGGAACATTCTTCCAGTTCATGATATTATCACACTGAGGTACGACTTCTAAATAAAGCTGCCTGTTCTCACGCACACTTTGGCCATGTCTCTGCAGTAACAGATAGCAGCACCAGCAATTTTAACAATGGTTTTCAGAGAAAATTGTGACAGCTGCAGGACTTTGTGGGCAGTGGAGGTTTATATGGGCATTGAAGTGCCTACATGAGCAGTAGACCAATGGACTGGCGTGATATTCTTTAACTGTGGCATCTCTGAAGCATCACTGAAACATTTTGATGAAAATCTGCCTGTGCCAGACAGAGAATGCTCATCACAATGCCTACCCATCACAATAAAATATTCCAGCATTACAGAGCATTGAGCCAGTGAAAAATTATTTATCGTCATTGACAGCTAATCCTATTGCAATACTCCATACACAAAGAACTTTCCATTTTATGGACAGGATGTCAAACACAGCTGAGAATTTATGCTTCTCCTCCCCTCCTGAGTTTCAGGTTACCCATGGATGAGCCCAATGAAAAGCCCTTGAATATTTGACAACCTCAGGTACGGCTCCATTGTTTTCAGGGAAGCCATGAGCACACCTGGGAGTTTTATTGCCCAGGCCATAGCCACCAAACTTTGAGTCCTGCAAAATACCTAACAGCTAAATAAGAGCTTACACTTTATTAAACACCCATGATAAAACTGTCACTGGCATTGTTGAGAAAACTTCAGTGAGAAATGGAGCTATGCATGCCTATGGTCTTACGTAACGGCCAGTCCATTCACTTGAAGACAACCAACATTTTTCTGTGGGTGTGCAGTTTGCTAAATGACTTTTATCATTCATACCGTTCAGGCTTTCTCAACAAAAGGCATAGTTTCTTTCCTCTTCTTCCTACAAAGCACCCTTCAAGTTTCATAAATTCGCCTTTGTTTTTTCCAGCTGGAATGTAGTCACAAAGGTTGCTCTGTTGAATTGTCTTCTAAGACATGATTTATTTATTTATTGCCGTGTTAAAGCTTGAGGCCTAAGGGCATTTCTTTTTCCATCCAGAGGAACACATTTCAGGGGATAAATGATCTTGACAGCCCAATAAATAAATATATAACCAAAAGCACTGTGTTTCAGTTTGGGTCTTTTCTTTTGCTGTCAAATTGTAGGGTTTTCAAGGTAAGAGATGTTAAGAGGTGATTTGCCACTGCCTGCCTCTGCATAGTGACCATGGTATTCTTTAGTGGTTTCCCATCCAAATAATAACCAGGGCCAGCCCTGCTCAAGCTTCTGAGTTATGATGAGATATGACTAGCCTGGGCTATCCGTCAGAGCAAATTTAGTAAGGGCAAATTTGGGTCTTACACTTCTCAAACTGAGCCTTAGATTCAAGAAAATGCTCTTGGCCAAGGAAATTCAAAGGAAATTAACACACATTTCCTCTTCTGTCCTTATCTTTCCTCTATAGTGACTAGATCTTCCCCAAAATGCAAAGTCACTTCTGTGAAAGTCTATTTCTGTTATTTCTGGAAGACAGTGTTGATATGAACAGGAAAGTCTGGTGGCAACAGCAACTGAGAAGATGGTTTAATAACTTTGGAATCACAAGTTCCAGAACACAAACTCTTGCATAATCTGCTGGCTTTTGTTGCTGTTGCTGTTCATTGTTTTGTTCTTTTTATGTCTCCACGTGGCAGAAGGCATTGGAATGAGAAACAGGAACCTCTGGATGTGTGCTCTACAAAATCAGTACAATAGACCACCAGAAGTGTTTCCTTTTTTCAGCAATACTTGAATGGTCCCAATTTTTTTTAGGTGAACATGGTTAATCATACAATTTCTTTAATTAACCAAACAATCTTAACTGTTACACATTGGTTTTCAAAAATCTTCCATTCTTTTGGAAACCTAATTTCTTTTAAAACCAAGACACGAACCACAAGTTGCTTTACATACCGGCGCAGAATTGTCCCTCGGTCCTCTGGATCGGACCATTCTTCCCAATACTTCGATGCCCCCAGAGGTGATATTGCCAGCTGCATTGATCGTTTTCTCACCCACTTGTTTGCAGTCAATCACTATTTTAGCTGCCGTTTTGCTGATAACAACATGCACCTAGGGGAGAACAAAGATGCATTTTTTTTAAAAAAAGGACATATTAGTACATAGGAGTTTTCTGAATTTAAAAAAAAATCTGCTTTTGTTAGTAACAGACTTGCTAGCATTTCCCCCAGGTTTCAGTATTTAAAGAGGGTGAGCTGAAATTTGGAAAGGTAAGTTATAAAAAGCAGCATGTGAAGATGCAAGTCAGTAGATACTGAGGGCTAACAAGTGAACAAGAGCACACTTGGGTGTCAATCCTCTGAGCGGCACCCTGCAACAGGGAGGAATCTAACTATCCCGAGGTGGTGGCAGGCTACCAGAAACAAGAGAGGGCAAGAGGCACCTTTTTGCCTCCAGCTTCCTAAGAGGGCTACATGCCAGAGAGAGAGGGGAGGTCTGAGGGACCAAGGTGCCCTTTCCTTTACAGGACAGGAGCTCTGATCCTTTACAGGAACACAACACAACCGCATCCTAGGCAACTGGGCATCCTGGTCTCTCTTGTAACAAATCCTCCCGACCCCAATCAGGATCTGGCACCACTGTGGGACAGTGTCAGGAGGTGGCACCACAGGTTCTGCCACTACACTGCAGGTGTATAGCTGCTGAAGAGCTGGCAGTGCCAACCATGGACCAGTGATGTCATCCCATACGTCCATGATATGCACTACTAGCCAATCAGCATCTGGTACTTGCAGCCCCAGTGCCTCCATTGACACATCCTCCTGAGACCCTCCTAAGTGGGAGCAGGCTCTCCCTTTCCATCAGTGGCAATCATCAGTGGCTTCCCATGAAACCAGTGGAAATTAAACAAACATAGTAATAACAACCAAATTTTTAAAATGATGTTTCGGAAATTCAAAAATGCCCATTTCTATTAAGCTGTTTTTGCTGTACCTTGTGGAAACTTCCATAATATATTTTCTTTATATCAGGTCCTTCAAATGTAACAGTCTGGAATTCACCTTTGTAGTCATAATTGAAGAAAGTGAGGGTTTTTCCACCATCTGTACAGTGTGAGAGAGAGTATCATCATCATCATCATCATCATCATCATCATCTGGCATTGTGTGTAAAATAGGCAGGAGATCCTTGGATTGTCTGGCAGCCAGAAGTTCTAGCTCCTTTAGCGTTATGCACCACTAGGTGGTGAGCTAGAGATTGTTTTTAAGGCAGATGTTTCAGAGGTAGTTTGCTATTGCCTACCTCTGTATCACGAACCTGGTATTCCTTGGAGGTCTCCCATCCAAATATTTGCCAGGGCCGACCCTGCTTAGCTTCTGAGATCTGACAGGATTGGGCTATCCAGGTCAGGGATATATATATAGAGAGAGAACATGTTGCAGAGAGAGTTGTATTCTGTGTGTTTTAATGTCTGTACATCACCTCAGCAGCCTGTGAGTAGAGTGTTTGATTTATAGAAACACAACTGAAATAAATAGGCGAGTGGCATGTAAGTAATGCTCGGGACAAAAATTCTAGCCTTCTTTGAAAATACTGCAATAATGTTTTTCTTAGCCTTCTTAAGAGTGAAAATTAAAATCAATCGGCAATAAAGCATGTTATAAATGTACAAAATACATACTGTCTAAAATCACTCCGACCAATGGCTCGTATTCTTCATTTAAAATCTCCCAGAGAGCAAATGGTTCCTGGGGTGTTTCAGGCAGTATACGGAAGAGAAAGGTAATGGTGTAGTCTGAAGGAAGTCCCTCAGGGTGCAAGTATCTGGAAAAAGGAAAGGAATAGTGTTCCCAAAACTGATATCCTCACACCAAAGAGGATTCAAGGGCACAGTGCCTCGCCTAAAAGGATAAAAAATAATGGTCAGACACAACATTGCTGGCTTATGTTCATAGAAATATGCTTAGCTGCTTTACTGGAATTACAAGAGGATAAGGTCGGTGCGCCTTTAGACTGAAATTTAGGTGTCTAAAATCTAAAAGAAAACTACCAGACCTCTTAATTAAATGATATGCTAATCAGCTGTTGTATCTTAACTAGAGTTTTTGAGCAGATTCCAGCAGTAATCTGTCTAGGATTCAAATCTAAGGTCAGTTCCACTCTACATTCTTTTTTGTGTTTCTCTGTTGTTCCTTTTTTTAAAAAACATTCTGTTTAAATGGAGGACTCACACATCAGTGGATATTGCGCCACTGAAATCCCTCATTAACCTTGCTTCCATTTCCAAGGGACCAGTTTTTGCTATAAAGCTATACCCAAGTTTCAGGGAGCTTCAGTTAGAAAACTAAAGCGTTCCCTGTTATGTTCTGAGCTATTGTGTTTGAATATGGTATCCTAATCCTTGCATTGCTATTGGCTTAAGAATAAAGATTGCTTATTGGTCCAAAAGCCACACTAGAAGCAACCAATCACATAGCCTCGTTTAGGGCCAATCAGGCCTATAGTGCATAGTTACAATGTTGTATGTTTCACTGTGCGACGATATAAATATGGAGAAACTGCAAGCAGCGTTGTTCGAGACCTGAAGCAATGTTGAAATAAGGCTTTTGTTAATGGTTCATCGTCTCCTGCCTCAATACTTGAAATTCCCCATTCAGATTCAGTTTCCCCCCTCAGAAGTCACACACTGAGAAACAGAACAAATAGGCTGGTAAAAGCACCAATTCATTTTAAAAGGTGGCTGCAGGAGCAGTTGCCATGCAGTCCTGAGGGAAAAGGCCAGGAAGTTGCATAGAACCAGAAGGTCCAGATAGAGTTCCAGCACACAGACCACCCTTACCACAGAAACTATGGTGCTATTCCACAACAATAAAAACGAACTGGCTCCTGGGAAAATTGAGAGCATAACAAGGAGAGAATACGATACCTGTGAATTTTACCAGTGCTGACTAAAACTACTGTTGTCACAATTGAGTGGTATGAACTGTCCCGGTTTTCTTTCAAGCTGAGGGCTTAACTCGGAGGTGAAAGGAAGCCAGTAGTACCAATGAGGAAGAGGAAAGTGGTACCTCACCATCTTCTACTTTGAGCCCCATAAAAGAGACAGTACTAGTAAGAAACTGAAATTACTTCCAACACTGGCTTGACTGGACAAGTTGTTCAGAGATCTCCCATCTTGTGGGATTTTTAAAAGTAAACAGAAGCCGTCAGGGGTCCTTGTTTGGAGAGGGGCCAAGTACAGGTAAACAGCAATTTAGAAGAAGAAGAGATTGGATTTATACCCTGCCTTTCACTCAGGGTCTCAGAGCGGCTTACAATCTCCCTCCCTTCCTCTCCCCACAACCCTGTGAGGTAGGTGGGGCTGAGAGAGCTCTGACTGAGGACGGCTCTTGAGAGAACAGTGGCTTGCCCAAAGTCACCCAGCTGGCCACAAGTGGAAGAGTGGGGAATCAAACCCGGTTCTCCCAGATTAGAGTCTGCACTCCAAACCACTACACCAAACTAACCCCCTTCCCCTGTGCCATTCTTCCAAGCCTCAGCTGAAGAAGGTATCAGTTGCTCCTCAAGACAAACATACAAGCCCTGTATGATTGTTTATATGTTTCCTTTCACAAGACAAATAATAGCTTGTGGGGGATAGAGGGTGGAAATCCAAACTGGAGGAAAGGCTTAAACCTCCCCGCTCCTCCCTCTGTACTATGGTGACAAACCAAATGACCCTCCAAGGCACCTGGGGATGTCCCGCTATTACAACTGATCCCCAGACAATCAAGATCAGATCTCCTGGAGAAAATGGCCCCTTTGGAGGGTGGACTTTATGGCATTATACCCTGTTGAGGTCCCTCCACTCCTCGAACCCCCACCCTTCCCAGGGTCCATTCCCAAAATCTCCAGGTATTTCCCAATTCAGAGCTGGCAACCCAACTCCCCCCACCCCCAGCTGCTATACAACAAAATAAGCCAGGAAAAATAGATCTATATAAACCATCATATAAGAATACTAAAGCTGCAAAGGAAACACTACTGCTTCCTCCTTTCAAGAGCTCAGCGCAAACAAGCCCGCCGGTTTGCTCTTTGCTTCTTTTGATTCATTCATGCCAAAGTGCCACAGGACCAGGTACTCTGCTGCACGCAGACCAGAGACCAGAGAAGTGGCATGTGTGGAAAGCAAGATCCTTGCGTCCTGTTTTGCTGGCCCTCGTTTAGACAGGTCCCGGCAGCACACCCACACGCAGATCCCACAAATAAAGAGCACAAGATGGGATGGATGCCAGGCACAAGTCCTCTTTCCTGGCATCCATCCCATCTTCTCCTTGAGAAGGAAGCAGAAGGCAGTGGGGAAATCTGTTTTCCTTAGGGCAGGCAGGAGGGATTGGCATGGTTGGGTATCTGCCAAGGCCCAGAGCCTGGCAAAGGGCCCATCCTTGACTGCAGACATCGGGCTGATCTCTCATTTCCCAAGACAAAAAGTGTCTACAGTTGGCTGAGGAAGCAGAGCACAACAATGTTGACTTATGCTGCCTTCCCAAGACAAGACACCCCTCAGAATCATCCCAGGGGGCTCCGCGACACTGCAGTGACCCCTTTCCCGCTCCTCTTAGACTTGCTAGTGCCAATGCTATACAGTTGAAAAGAAGGCTATAAATAAAATAAAATGAATGCAAGAAACCAGACCCCAAATCGAGCCAAAAGGCCCTGACCCGAACCAGGCCGGTCCAGTATGTTTGGTTCCCCCTTTCTGCTAGCCACAGCTCACTGCAGGTGGGAGAAAGGGGGGGGTAGCCCAGGAAGAGTTAAATGGCTGCCAGCCATTTGACTTGTCTGTTTTGCTTCCCCTTGCTTTGAAGCGGTTAAGTTTTAATGGCTGCCAGCCATTTAAACCCAACAGCTGATGGGCGGACCTCACCCGCTTTTAGGTTTAACTAGCTGGTAGTTGATGGGTGGACCTCACCCGCTTTTAGGTTCAAATAGCTGGTAGTCATTTCACTGGTCAGTTCTGCTTCCCCCTGCTTCAGGGCAAGGCAGCCATTTCAACCTAACAGCAGGGTGGTTTCACCCATCAGCTGTTAGTCTTAAATGGCCCCGAACAGTCCAAGTGGACAAAAGTCAAGTAAATGTTCGGGGAAGACACCTTCCCCAAACATCGGTTCAGGGCTCCAAACCAGCCCAAGTTCATGCCGAATTTTGGATTGTGAGCTGGTTCATGCCCATCCCTAGTACAGATCTCTGTTACAGTAACTCCCTTCCTTCCCCAGATTTTCTTGAGCTTCTGTATAAATAGTAACACCTCTTCAGCCACACATAAGCCTGCACATCCATCTTTAGGCCCAATCTGACATACAGAAATTTAGGACTGTGTAAGAAAAAACGTACTCAGGTCTGCAGGGATCTGAAAATCCCAGAGAATGCATCAGAAGGCATAAGTTTTCAGCACAATCTCCATTTTCCATTAATTTCTTTGATAAGCCAGCTGATAAAACAGACCATCGGAGTTTTGGATTTTACTGAGAACAGACAGCGACTGAACTATGCCACCACAAACCACAACAATACCGCCACAAGTTTTATTCCAAGGTTTGATATTAGAAAGCCTAAACCGCAGTCCATTTTATAGAGAATCTTTTATTTCTCTGTTGCAGTTTTAATTATGTGATCTAGTTACACTCATCCTTTCCACTTAAGCTATTGGGAGATAAGTAGCTGACTTTCCATAAACCTTTTAAATTTACATTTATGATGTTAATTTCACACATCTTGAAAGTGGTATGCAAAAGAGCTTAACCACATTACAAGTCTTTAACACATGCTCCTGTAGGGCAAATTCATTGCTTCAAGACTATTCCAAAGGAAGTGGTTTGAGGACTTCAGCCAAAAAAAGAAGTCCATGATTTAGGCACAATTGAATTTTGCAGAATTTCATCCCCCCCTCCCTTTCCAGTTCTCTGACTGAGAATGACTGGTAAGGGTCCAACTGATCTACCTCGGAGACCACCCACTCCCACGAATCAGCCAGACATTAAGCTCAGGCTCTATAAATTGTGCGGCAGTTTACTGAAAAGACTGGCTACCTACTGGTGACAGCATTTTGGTGGTGACACTTCATTCGTGTAACTCTCTTCCGACCACTGTATGCCTAGAACAGTGGTGGCGAACCTATGGCACGGGTGCCAGCGGTGGCACTCAGAGCCCACTCTGTAGGCATGCGTGCCATCGCCCCAGCCAAGCCCAGACCATCATTAAAGTGTTGAATTCTCTGCCAAATAATTTTAAGTAAATGAAAACATTTGGGATTGCTTTCCTTACTTTGTTTGGATCATCTTAAGTTAACGTATGAGTTGTTTTTTTCTAAAGTAAAACCTCAGTATTCAGGTTAAATTGCCGTGTTGGCACTTTGCGATAAATAAGTGGGGTTTGGGTCGCAGTTTGGGCACTCGGTCTCTAAAAGGTTCGCCATCACTGGCCTAGAACCTTCTTTACCAAATTTTAGACACCAAGTCAAAATGTTCCTTTTCTCCCAGGCTTTTAGAGTTCAGGGGAGGGGGGGTTATGACTGACTTCACTCACATGTCCAGTTTCTCAGTTTTTATCACTGGTACCTTAAAATATAAAACTGATTATAAAATTATCTGCTGCCAATTTGAAGGTTTGAGATTTTCAACTACTGTTTAAGATTTTTGGTTACTGCCAAAACTGGATGACCTAGTTGATAGGTTATTAGAGATGGCAGAGATGGATAAATTAAGCTTAAGCCTTCAAGGAAAAGATGAAAAGGTATTTATGGAAAGATGGAAGAATCTGTATAAGTGGATCAATTGTAAATGAATAGGACTCCATAAGTGAATTTGATGAAATATGTAATATGAATGTTTGTTTTTAATATCAAAATGAAAATAAACTTCACCCCAAAAAAAGATTTTTGGTTACTGCTACTGATTTAATTTTTAATTATAGTTAATTGTTGTTGCTTGTTTAATAATGATATTTTCCTTTGTGCACTATCTCTTGAACCATATGGTTATGAAGCAGTATATACATGAAGCCCCCTCTACCCCTACGCAGCTGCTGTTTGCATTTAAAAATTACTGGGAAGATCTGATCATGCATGTTCCAGCACCTCATCTGGTTGGACCCCGAGAGGCCACTAGGGTGGACAAGCCAAATCAGATAAGTTAAAACAACTAACAGCACAATCCTAAACAGCTTTACTGTAGTCTGAACCCATTCTAATGCCATTGAAATCAGTAGGCTTAGACTGGAGTAACTGTGCAGAGGATTGCATGATGTAAGTTGTAGTAGAACAAACCGAACCACATTCCAACTGAACTGTGGATTTCCCCAAAGCCAAATTCAAAGAAAAATTGGAGGCTTCTCTTTAGATGAAACATCTAAGGAATTTGACGGGGGAGTTAAGAGGATTCCAATAGGACTTCTGAACTTTCTCAGAAGGGCTGAAAATGTTCTGGTTGTTACTAGATTTACCCTACAGTGAAATCTGAAGAGAATGCAGACATTGCTCCTCAAGCTAAACATCTGAGAAATTCTAAGGGAAGCTAACAACAAGAAGAAAAGCTTCATGAAAATGAGCAAGTTTTTTTTTTTTTCCTGGGAGGATTCAGATGCTTCTTTAAGTGTCAATAGTCTCCGTGATTATTACAGCTGTGGACTGCAGTACGCCCTGTGAATTTTATTCTATTTTTATTTTATTCAAGAATTTCCTCTACTACATTCTAGTCACCAAAAATGAGTATTAAGGCTGCCTTGCTGGAAGGAGGAGGAGGAGGAGGAGATTGGATTTATACCCCACCCTTCACTACCTGAAGGAGTCTCAGAGCAGTTTACAATCCCTTTCCCTTCGCTCCTAACCACTACACCAAAGTGGCTCTTGGCATAAAATTCTCTTGGCGTAACCAGTGAAAAAGTATCTTGGCATAACCAACGAAAATTCTATTGAGCTCTCCCACGCACGCCTATTGATTACACACAACTAACCCGATTTGTTCCAGGTATGTATAAACATGGCCTCATCCTAAAAAAGAATGTGGAATAATCACATATTTTAATTTAATCACTGCTTTTGTTAATGCCATGTTACAAAAACTGCGCTGGCCTGACTCTCTCCTCCATCTTTCTCCCCGCCAATGTTAATCATTACAATTTACTGAATCCACATATGGGCTGAATTAGCTTTATCTCTCTACTTTCGAGGCAATATCGTACTCCTTGACCCACTTTCTCTGCAACTGAATATACTTCTCTCTTGCATTTTCAGCACTCGGCCCCCATGCCAGACTGGGACATGATGAAGGAGTTTAATGAATAAGGATTTTAGAAACCCATAGATTTGGCCAAGGTAAAGATTAATACTGGCAAGACACCAAAAGGCAGTCTTATATACAGGAGAGACACTTACTGTAAATGTTTGGAGGGAAGAGGCTGCCCACCATTTCTCCTTGGGAAGCAAGAAAAATCCCCGTTCAAGAATAACACCAATCGCCAGGTGCCCAGGGGTGGGTTGGCCATTTCGCTTACAGGGAAGTTTCCTGGTGGGCCGCTACCTTAGAGAGATGCTGGTTGCCGGAAGCAAGTATAACCAAGCTCTAGCAACTCTGCCAAAGCCTCAGGTGCCGCTTGGCTCAGACCTCTCATCCGTCTGAGTTGTCTTTTCCAGCACTGCTGCCAGTTTTCAGGAGGAAGCAACAGGTAAGCTAATACCCACTGTGTGTACCACTGAGTGATTCCCTGCAGTACTGGATTGTAGCACCTCAGTTTGGCTTGCACCAGGGCCATTTTGGCCTCCCAGTCCACTCCTGCTAGGTGCGTCTCAACTCAGACATCGTGAAGAACAGCACCACTCATGGTCCTCCTTCCATTTCTCTGTCAAACAGGTGACCAGCAGGAAATGGGGGGAAATGGGATGCTCAGATGGGTTCCTTCTCTTCAGCAGCAGCAAAGGGACAGCAAGGTTTTGTAGCATGGTAGCTGGTTTTTATAGCTGACGCAGCTCATTGCTTGTCACTAGTCCTGTCCATGACAGGAACACAAAATCCTGATTTAAACTATATGCTGACGGGGGTGTAAACTGGCCAAGATTAAGAGAGAGAGAGATTCATCATACTTGAAGGACCATCTCCTTCCATGTGTCCCAATGTGCCGAGCCAGTTTGGTGTACTGGTTAAGAGCAGTGGAATTTAATCTGGAGATCCGGGTTCGATTCCCCACTCCCCCCCTTGAAGCTAGCTTTGGGACCTTAAGTGAGTCACAGCACTCTCAGCCTAAATACAAGCATAGCCCTCCACCTGATGGTGCCAAAAAAGAGCTACAGCTTCGGCAGCCAAATACCCCCCCCCCCGGGGGGATCTCCTGGCTATTCCACACACAATGCCACATGATAATTTCAATTTTTTGTCCCAATGCGCCAACTATGGTAATCAGGCAAGCCACCTTTTGGCTATCCTACTACTTTGGGTGGCCTCTCTGGCATCAACCACAGCCTGGGTTTTTTCCATCATGGCTCCAGGTCTGTGGAACAGGCTCCCTAAAGATATGAGGGGGGGGGTGCTTGGAAATCTTCAGGAGGTGCTGCGAGGCCTGCCTGTTTGCCAGAGCTTTTGAGGAGGTCTGAACAGCAGGCAGCTTTTAGCAAGAGGAGGGGGAAGTGATTTGGGCTTTGCTATTTTATTTTTGGTTTTAGCTGGGGGTGTTTAAACTGTTACTGTAAGCTGCCTTGAACCAAGAGGAAAAGTGGGATAAAAATGTTCTATTAAATTATTAAATAAACCAGACCTGTACAAATCCTCAAGGTCAGGCATAAGATTATCGGGTAAAACCAGGAGAGCCAGTGTGGTGTAGTGGTTAGGAGTGCGGAGTCTAATCTGGGAGAACTGGGTTTGATCCCCCACTCTGTTCCCTCTATGCTGTGGAGTCTTGTGTGCAAAAATTCTACTTTGTGAGCTACTGGCATTAAAGTTGTGAATGAGCGATTTGGCTACTGCATAAATTTCTTTGCTCTGGAGCCATCCTTCCTGAGCTAAGACAAAAATGTGTGAGCCGGAGGCTAAAACACTGTGAGCTAGCTCACACTAACTCAGCTTAGAGGGAACACTGGCAGTTGCCATTGTGACCTTAAGAACATAAGAGAAGCCAATGCTGAATCAGGCCAATGGCCCATCCAGTCCAACACTCTGTCACACAGTGGCCAAAAATACCAGGTACCATCAGGAGGTCCAGCAATGGGGCCAGGACACTAGGAGCCCTCCCACTATTGACCCCCCCAAGCACCAAGAATGCAGAGCATCACTTGCCCCGGAGTCCCTATCTATACCTTGTGGCTAATAGCCACCGATGGACGCTGCTCCATATGCTTATATCCATATGGGTCGGTTACAAGTTATTTCAGAGCTGTTCTCTCAAGAGCAGTCTTCGAAAGAGCTCTCTCAGCCCCACCTACCTCACAGGGTGTGTGTTGTGGGGAGGGGAAGGGTAAGGAGACTATAAGCCGCACCGAGACACCTTCAGGTAGCAAAGAGCGGGGTATAAATCCAATCTCCTCCTCCTCGGGCTGGGACCAAGCTACGGAATCCAGACCCCGTCTCTGGTTTGGGGTAGGGCTGCTCATGGCCATTCCGGGACTGACACCTTAGCAGTCTACTGCTTTCACCCCGCAGCCTAGATTAAAAACTTTATAAAAGCAGTTTCTGATATCTTTCCTCACAGGGGAAACAACATCTTTCCCCCCCCCTCCAATAGTCCCACAGTTTAACAATAGTAGTTACAGATACTTTGGAAACAAAAACAAACGTACTGTGTGAATTTCATACCAGAAACCAAGCCAGTTGCAAACAGTCTTCCTGTCCCACCCGTCAGATAACTGCCTGGAATTCTTCCAAGATGTATATAGCTTAGCACGAAATCTCAGTGTGGGATTTCCCAGGGGCCACTCGCCTTCTTTTATTAATTATTTGTACTAAATTCCCTACCTCTAACTAAATTAACTACCAAGGCTCCCCTCCTTGCACAGAAGACTGCTTGGTTAAGCTGCCTCACACGTCCTTAAAACGCCACTGTTTTGCTTCTGTGAAAGCCTTTCCATCACACACAAAAAGAAGTTACACATTTTTATACTTTTAGTTATTGAGACAGTCCATGGCATTTTGGTGGCTGAGGCAAAGCCCCATGCCATCCTTCTTCCTTCTGGAAAAAAAAATAGTAACAAAGCAATTCACTGGCACTTTGGTGTCCTGTTAAGACGCTGAATGCAGGCTGGAAGGTCGGTAGTTCAGCAGTTCAAGACCCGAGTGTGCCGCATGACGGAGTGAGCTCCCGTCTCTGGTTCCAGTTCCTGCCAACCTAGCAGTTTGAAAGGAAGAAATTGCAAGTAGATGAATGGGTACTGCTTTAGTGGGAAGGTAACAGCGTTCCGTGCACCCTGGCGTTTAGTCATGCTGGCCACATGACCATGGAAACGTCTTCGGACAGCGCTGGCTCTTCGGCTTGGAAACGGAGATGAGCACTGCAACCCTAGAGTCGGATTCGACTGGCTTTCGAGCAAGGGAAGCCTTTACCTTTACCTAATGGTACTCTAAAATTTACCGCTTGAAGCAATCGCCTTACCCTGGTGCCATTCTCAAGTCCAGAATGAGATAAACAAAATCCATTTTTTATACAAAGACACAGAATGTGTAAGGTTTAGGATTCCATGAGTTTTCTTTTATGGTGGATTACCAGCACCGTAACATGTGTATTGGCAGTACATACTTGGTTGGCTGGGAGACCAAGGCGTCTTTATGTAGTCTGTAACAGGAGTATGCATTAAATGTTCCAGGCTCCATGGAAACCCCTTCCACAGTTGCAAACTCCTTTTCAACCAAACCAAACATCTCCATCATTTTAAATCCTGGAAACCACAAAAAAGGAATAGCATGCATCATTTTTATCTGTTAATGTGGCCAGGACATTAAGAAATAACAATAATAGCAACAGCAATAACAACAACATCCCTGATATCACAATTGTAAGAAAAAATGAGAAATAAGGTTTGCATCACTGACACTGCAATCCCAGGAGACGGCAGAACAAAAAAGAACAGGAGAAGAACCCAAAGTACTACGACCTACAAACAGAGTTAGAGCGCCTTTGAGAGAAGGTTACCATTGTGCCAGCTGTCACTGGAGGCCTTGGAGCAGTGCCTAGAAGTCTCAAGAAACACCAGGGCATTCTGAGCATTGAGCAAATAGCACCAGCTCAGCTCCAGAAGACAATGTTGCTTGGAACAGCAAGAATCCTACATAGATACATCTGCAGTTTCCAAGAACTTGGCTAGATCTTGAACTGCAGAACATCATCTATCAGTCAAATATGTGACTGTAGCAATTCATCAAGAAGAAGAAGAAGAAGAAGAACAACAACAATAATAATAAGGAGGAGGAGGAAAATGTTTCCCTTTGGAATTAATGTTATGTCAACAATCCCCTGAAACCCTTTGGGAATTAATATTACTGCAACAGTGCCTTGGGAATCTACCTATCACAAAATTAATTGTAATGGGGCCATGAAAAAAGGGAACTATGTTCTGCACAATTTCCGTGTTTCAACTGGGCTTGAAAGGAAAGAGGCCAGGCAAGGAGGTACAAGTAAGTCACACAGTGCACATGTATATCATTGTATGGTTATCCAGCCTGGTTACACTTGGACCTTCCACACGCCAAACATAATTAAATTGAAGGGGAGGTCTTAAATCTTACTTAGTTGTTAGATTCTAAGTTTTTTTCTCTTTGTTCTTTTCTTTTTCTTTTCGAAATTGAGGGGGAGCTCTGCAACAGGACTGTGGTGCTGTGCTCTGTGGTGAGACATGTGGAAAATGCCACTATGGTGCAGGGGAGAAAGGGCTCGACTTGAAGACTGTTTCCTGTTGTCACTTTGACTCATTGGCATCACTACTGGGAACAAGACCAGGAAATCCATGCCTTTGCACGCTCGTTCTGTTCTTTCCTTCCCCCACCTACTCAGCAACACAACGAAAAAAATTTGGATTCATGGCAAAGCACAGTTTGATGCTACATCTGAAGCACAAATTATTGTTTCTGCTCCTCCCCGTTAAGCAGGATTCCAAGTGTTCTGCAGAAGGAGAGAACGAGGCTCCTTCCTTTTATTCGCGTGCCTTGCCAACTATCTCCTGACCACTCATCTCCAGTGTTCCCTCTAAGCTGAGTTACTGTGAGCTAGCTCACAGTTTTTTAGCCTTCAGCTCAGACATTTTTGTCTTAGCTCTGGAAGGATGGCTCCAGAGCAGACTAATGTATGCAGTAGCCAAATGGCTTGCTCACAACTTTCATGCCAGTAGCTCACAAAGTAGAATTTTTGTTCACAAGACTCCACAGCTTAGAGGGAACATTGCTCATCTCTCAGAAGATTAAGGCCAGCCCTTCTGTGGGAGGGGGAAAGAGAGACCACTTGGCTCTGGCCTCTTGTCGGAAAGTAGTATTTGTTAGCTGCTTTGCCCTGTGGGGAAAAGGCAGGTTGTAAATATAATCAATCAATATACTTCCCAGTACACCAGGAAATTTTTTAAAAAGCAAAATACTGAGCCAGCGTGGTGTAGTGGTTAAGAGTGCAAGACTAGAATCTGGCGGACCCGGGTTCAAATCCTGACAATGCCGTGGAAGCTTCTGGGTGACCTTGGGCCAGTCATACACTCTGGGTTGCTGTAAGGATAAAATGGTGGGGGAGGAGAATGTTGTAAGCCCCCTTGGGTCCCCTTTGGGGCGAAAGGCGGGGTAGAAACAAAGTAAATGAAAGTAAGGAAATAATAAACAATACGGTATGCTAAATAGATTGGGTGGCTCCCTTTAACAATGGTGCACTAAACCTCTCATATTACACGCAGAAATATTAATGACATCTCAGTAAATCGGATACATTATCTTTTAGTAACAGCTTACCAGCAAGACTGTTGCCATCTTTATAAACCAGTGGGCAAGCTGCAAGGAGAGAGGGAAGAAAGAATGTGTGTTTTAGCTGAATTAGATTGAATATTCACAACTACTCTATATTTTCACCTACGGATGGAAACCGAAAATCAAAAGATACCACAGCCTTGGTTAAGCCACTGCAGTCTTAAAGTCAATGGGTTTAGAAGAGTATAAGGTCGATGGGCTTAGAAGAGAGCCAGTTTGGTGTAGTGGTTAAGTGCGCGGACTCTAATCTGGGAGAACCGGGTTTGATTCCCCACTCTTCCACTTGCAACTGCTGGATGACCTTGGGCAAGCCATAGTTCTGTCAGAAGTGTTATTGAAAAAGAGCCGTTTGTGTCAGAGCTCTCTCAGCCCCACCCACCTCACAGGGTGTCTGTTGTGGGGAGGGGAAGGGAAAGAAGTTTGTAAATTGCTCTGAGACTTTGAGTGAAGGGCAGGGTATAAATCCAATATCTTCTTCTTCTCTTCTGTAACTCTGTTCAGGATTGCACTGTTAGTATCATAAACATCCGTTCAAAACCCATCACCAAGTAAGTGATGATATAATACTGGAACAATACTGCCAACTTCTCAGCACAGCAATATTTAGAACTGACACAGTAACCATTAGAATACTCTCTGGGCAATTAATTTCATGATTGTCACTTCTTCCATTTGACCTCCTCCACCTGCTCGGAAGGTTCCCCCGTATTTGGGGGAACACCAGAAATGTATGCTTACTTTTTTTTTGAACACCTCTATAAGAACAGTTTGGGTCGGTTCACATTTCACAAAGTCCTTGTTTCCCTCACATTCCAACCATATATCCAATCAGACATGTTCCATGCTCAGACCTTAATTCCCAGGCCAAACTCAAATTGGGACCCTTGCACATGGGGAAGGAGATTAAGCCTTCCCTTCCATGCTATTTTCCTGACCTGAAATGTCCCTGAGGAGTCACTATTTTCCCTATTGGGCAAACTCACATGTTCTGAAGTTCCTCCAAGAAAGGTAAACAGTGGCTCCCCAAGGCCATTTCAGATCAAGAAATGGCACAGAAGGTAAGGATTAAGCCCACTCTCACCATACACCATAGACCTGACCTCAATCAGGCCCCCGTGCACGAGGGAACTAAATTCCAAGCATGGAACTCCACAACCACATCTGTCAACCAGATACGTGGTGGACATGAGGACTTTGTAGCATGGGAACTAGCTCTTAGGGACAAAATCCAGAAAGGTGTCCCTTGAAAATAGCCAGTCCTGTAGTCATTCTCTATGGCAGAGACAAAGAGGAATTTCACATTACCCTTTTAAACCTCTTTTGAAGCCGTTTTTGATCCGTCATGGAGTAAACCGGTACAGGGCTGCCATTTCACACATGGCTTTCCCCTTCCGGTAAAGAGCTGGATATGAAACGGTTTGCCATTTCAGACTGCACCGCTTTTCCCCCCGCCGTTTTTCGCCCGCGCGGGCAATCTACGGCTTTTTTTTGGGGGGGGACATTCACTTTATAGTGCTATAGCGCTATAGCACTATAACAAAACACTCCAGGCATTCCAATGGGGTTTATATAGTGCTGTTCCGTTATAGCGCTATAAAGCAAAAAAAAATTTTTTTTTAAGCCAGAGATCACCTGCGCGGGCGAAAAATGGCGGGAAAAAGTGGATCGGAACCAGGAGAGGAAACTGAAGACTACTTGGAAGCAGTTGACAGGTAAAACGCTTCAGCCCCGTTTCCTAAACGGGACAGAAGCGTTTATGTCTGAAATTACAAATATATTCTGGTAGGGAACTGGTTCTAAAACGGTTCTGTCTGAAATGACAGACCAGAAACTGTTTGGGAACCATTCCTCTTCCGGATTATATCGTCTGTCTGAAATTCCTCATCGTTTCATTCACGTTTAGTAACAATTGCTTGATACATGCAGATGATCACAAAGGGAAGGCATTATGTGTCTCAGTGCAGCTTGCAGAAAAGAGGCTGGGGAGTCGGGACCAGAGTGCTTGACCTCGGTCTGTCCTTCCTCTGCCTAAACTCACTAGTATCACTCAGACACAATGAAGTATTGTTTATCCCTATAAGATGGCACACAGTAGAAAGGACTAGTCTGAAACACAACAGGAAACATTTTCTCCTACATGACTATGAACATATATTATCGTAGACCCACACAGAAAATAGACATGACAAGTCCTGTGAAATACATGAAGCCTGCAATCCAAGATATATACTAGGGAGTAAGCCCATTGAACACAGTGGGACACATAATTCTGGTCAAAAAGAAACATCTAAACAAAAGTATAAGCCATAAAAGAGAGGAAGACATCTGATTTATAGGTTTTTGTTATCATCTGTTGCTGCCATTTATTGTTTTATTGTATGAAGGTTTTATGCTGTAAGCCACCCTGAGCCCACTTGTGGGGTAGGGTTGGGTATTAATTAATTAATTAATTACTTAATAATATAGGAATGGACTGAGAATATAAAAGAAAGTGGTGGCGGTGGTGGGAAGTGCCGTCAAATCACAGTGGATTTATGGAGACCCGGTAGGGTTTCCAAGGCAAAGAGACGTTCAGAGGTGGTTTGCCATTGCCTGCCTCTGTGTCATGACCCTGGTATTCCTTGGAGGTCTCCCATCCAAATACTCGCCAGGGCCGACTCTGCTTAGCTTACGAAATCTGATGAGATCAGGCCAGCCTAGACATAAAAGAAAGTATGGAAAGAAGCTAACAGCAAAGAATCACGAACTTGCAGATGCCGTTTCACAAACGAAAGTGATCAGCTCATCTTCAATCTTCTTGAAGGCATCGAAGTCATCCACAAAGAAGACGTGCCTGTCACTAGGTTTGCTGCCGATGTTCACCAGTTCTGAATAGTCAGCATCTGCCACTCCAATGGCAAATATACTGAACCCTATGGCAAGAGAAAAGGAAAGGGGAAACTCCTGTGATAAGTTAATTGGCAAAGCAAATGCATAAATAAAATAAAGATGCATCTGTAAGAGTTAATCTAGCTAAATCTAGCACGGGAAAAGAAATTAGCCTTTTTCAATACATGGGAGAAGTCCCTGTTTCACCTGGCACCCCCACACACCAACACTCTGATTAACATCAGCATAGATTGAGGTGGGTAGTGTGTTAATTTGAAACAACAGAACAAAGTTTGAGTCCAGTGGCACCTTTAAGATCAACAGAGTTTAAATTCTGGGTATAAGCTTTTGTGTACATGTATCTGAAGAAGTGTGCATGCACACGGAAGCTTAAACCCAGAATTAAACTTTGTTTGTCTTAAAAGATGCCACTGGACTCAAACTTTGTTCTGTAACATCAGCATAGTCTTTCAACACTTTCTGAAAATGACTTATTTTGGAATGCTCTTCTTTTGGCCGGACAAGTTTATTACAGGAACACAGGCTATGTACTGCATCCAACAGACAAAGAAGCACACATATTAATTTTCCTGATTTCTTTTAAATAACTCATGACCTAATTCTAACACTTGCTGGGCCAGCATTCTAGCGGAGCGTCTTAATCAAAGTGCCAGCATAGTGTTACAGACTTGGGATGTGAGCCAGCAAAGCAACATTGGTTTGCTGAACTCATAAATCACTTCTTGGAAAATTGGGGGGGATGTTTTAAAAGCATTTTAATAGTTCAGGGTGTTACAACTCTATCCAGAGCTGGACACTTCTGCATAAGAGGAGAAGTTCTGTCTATCTACTACTACATGTCTATCCTGCTTTTCCATATGACTTTTATCCTCATAACAAACTGGTGAGATAAGTTAGGCTGAGAGCTTGTGACTAGCTGAGTGTCACCCAATTGGTTTCATGGCTGAGTGGGGATTTGAATCTGGGTCTCCCAGCTCTAACCACTACACTATACTGGCCACTACTCCTGGTCCACTGAGGGAATGGAAGAAACCCACTTCCTGAACCAAATGAAGTAGCCACT
This sequence comes from Gekko japonicus, assembly GCF_001447785.1. Taxonomy (NCBI): domain Eukaryota; kingdom Metazoa; phylum Chordata; class Lepidosauria; order Squamata; family Gekkonidae; genus Gekko; species Gekko japonicus. The sequence goes on along the minus strand of NW_015166451.1, from coordinate 209,355 downwards.
AGTGATGCTGTCCTGTGGAGACCAGTGTTCCCTCTAAGATGAGTTAGTGTGAGCTAGCTCAATTTTTTAGCCTCTGGCTCACACATTTTTGTCTTTGCTCAGGAAGGATGGCTCCAGAGCAAACTATTTTATGCAGCAGCCAAATAGCTCACTCACAACTTTAATGACAGCAGCTCACAAGGTAGAATTTTTGCTCACAAGACTCCACAGCTTAGAGGGCACATTGGTGGAGACCTCCACGGACGACGAGGGGGAAGAGTTTGGGCTTCCCCTGTTCCCTGCTTCTAAGGATATACTGTCTTTGCTGATATTGTTGGATTGAGACGACTCCTCTCAAAAACTCCCTCAGCTCCTGCCGTGCCATTCTGCCACCCTGCCAGTTCCACAGGTGGCAGTTGGTACATCATGAGACACACCAGAATTACGAGAGCATACATCTCAGAAACAACCATGAATCAGTCTTGCTCGATAAAGGAGGTCCATGAACACACACTTTACTGCAGCTGTATTTCAGGCCTTGGTAATCGTCTGGCCAAGGGGCACACCTAGGTCTTGTTTAAAAACCAAACTAGATACAACCATGATCCAGTTCAGGTAGTACCAAATCCCCACCCTGTGCAAGGAAGAAAAGGGAGGTTTAAAGTACAGTATGGTTAGATGGGATGATGGAGCTGTGCTCTCCTCCTTTCTGAGCGTTTTCTTGCAGAACTGCTTATTTTAAAAACTGCCTTTACCTAGTACAGTGGTGGTGAACCTATGGCACGGGTGCCAGAGGTGGCACTCAGAGCCCTCTCTGTGGGCACGCGTGCCATCGCCCCAACCAGGCCCAGAGCATCATTAAAGTGTCGAATTCTCTGCCAAATAATTTTAAGTAAATGAAAGCATTTGGGATTGCTTTCGTTACTTTGTTTGGATCATCTTTAACAATTCAGATCCCCCTCGTACCTACTCTTGTTACATTCTAAAACTCCCCAAACTGTTTTTCAGGAATTCAGCCGCAACCCAGTCTTGACACACGAGTCTGCTTGCTGTCACATTTAATTTGGCATTTAGTTTTCTCTCCAGCGCCTCTACGTAACACCATAGCTACCCAACCCACATTATACATTCAACGTGGATTCCTGTTTTCTGATCAAAACAGGAAACAGAGCGGAGGGGGGAAATGTACACTTCTGTCTGCGGGGGGTTCATCTTGTTAGACGGATCCTGTAGGAATCTCTCATTCACACCCAAAATCAATCACTTAACATAACCTTGATTCCATGTGCCTATTTCAGCTCTTAAAAAAAAAAAAAACAAAACCAAACCTGGTAGAAAGACTTGGGATTTGTCTTCCTATTACACCATAAGCAGAATTACAAAGGCAAAAGTCTCTACAGTTTTCCTCAAGGATTCTTCTAGGAGACCACTATTTACGCATTTAAAATATTTATACCCCATCTTAGTTCTAAGGCGATACGGTAGCTAATAAAGTCACATCAAGTTATGAACACATGAAACAATTCAGTCCATCAAGAAGACAAAAACAACACTCAGGATAAAAACACAGCCCAATCTGCCAAAACAGTCTGCCCTCTATGGAATGCCCTCTGAAAGTAACAGTACACCCCATTTGCTGAACCAATGGTTCAATTACTCTTGTTTGAGAAGTAAGCCAGTTGTGAATGTCCAGCGTCCAGAAAAAGGAATGGAATCATTTTTGTCTGCCTGAAACGGCAGCAGCCAAACTTTCTGTGTGGCAACAGACTTCGGTTGTATGAAAAGTTTTCTTAAACTTTTAACCACATGCATCCAGGAAACGCAGGTTCAATAAGTCCTTCTGACCACGGCTATCAAGACTCTCAGAGTGTGCATATATGAATCAACCTTTAACTGACGGTTTGGGTACCCAACATTACCATCTAGCTGCATCTCCCTGGAGACTTTGTTCACATCGTCCTGTGATCGCCCATCTGTGATCACCACCAGAACCTTCGGGGTTCCCTTTCTGGTCCCTGACTCAGTGGTGAATAAGGCCTGCTGAGCATGCTTAATTGCCTTGCCTGTAATAAAAATGGAAAGAAAATGGAAAACAGTGCAATGTTTGCAGAGTGCAAAGGAAGCCAAATAATGTCATGCTTAAACAATACATACTCCACAGTGGTAAAAAGCTAAAGGTAAAGGTTCCCTTGCTCGAAAGCCAGTTGAGTCCGACTCTAGGGTTGCGGTGCTCATCTCCGTTTCCAAGCTGAAGAGCCAGCGCTGTCCGAAGACATTTCCGTGGTCATGTGGCCGGCATGACTAAACACCAAGGCGCACGGAACGCTGTTACCTTCCCACCAAAGTGGTACCTATTTATCTACTTGCAATTTCTTGCTTTCGAACTGCTAGGTTGGCAGGAGCTGGAACTAGAGACGGGAGCTCACTCCGTCATGCGGCACCCGGGTCTCGAACTGCTGAACTACTGACCTTCCACAGCCTGCAGTTCAGCACCTTAACCACTTGAGCCACCGCAGCTCCTACTCCACAGTGGACCCACCTCCAAAAAGTAAGGGAAAAAATGCTGTTATCTCCATGCCAGAAAGGAGATGAATGAAGAGGCTCAATTCACTTCCCACAATTAGAAAAGATACCTTTACACATTTATCCCCTATTTTGACATATTTATTGCTTTACAGTCCTTTCCTCCATTAATTAAATCAAAACAACTGTTGACCTTATAATCTTAACTTATTTAGTTCTGTCTTTGCATATCTTAAAACATCTTCATCATGATACATGTTATTTTGCTGTTCAGCCTGTCTATAAGTTTGAACTCTACCTTCCATTCTAACGAAAGCTCATACCTTGAATAAACCTTTGTTGGTCTTAAAGGTGCCACCGGACTCTAAGTTTGGTCTTCCACAGCAGACAGTGTATGTTAAGAGCCTGCAAGGTCCAAGCTGTGTCAGGAGACTCTAGACAAGCCGACTGGAAGACATTGCGGCCTGGCTATTGAGGGTGAGGGGATGCTGTCGAGGGAGGGGGGGTGCAACGTCGGTGAGCCACACATTTAAAACAAGACAATGAGCCAATGGGGGGGGGGCAGAGACGACAACCGCAGGTTCCCAGAAGGCTGCACGTGGCTGGAGGAGCAGCAAAAAAGCTGGGAACAGCAAATCAGCCCTCGTTGCAGGCTGTGGGACTGGAGGTGGCAGCTGCAGGAAAAGCCTCAGGAAGGACAAGCGGGAAAGGTGCAGAAAAGGGCAACTAAAATGATGAAGGGGATTTAACACCTTCCCTACGACAGGTCCCCAGGTGGGTGCCCAATGCTAGGTCGAGACTGGAGACAGGCAGCATTAGAGTTAAAACACGGATATGTCTACTATATGTGACTAAAGTAAAGTAAAGGTTTCCCTTGCTCGAAAGCCAGTCGAGTGACTCTAGGATTGCAGTGCTCATCTCCGTTTCCAAGCCAAAGAGCCAGCGCTGTCCGAAGACTTCTCCGTGGTCATGTGGCCAGCATGACTAAACACCAAGGCGCACGGAACGCTGTTACCTTCCCACCGAAGTGGTACCTATTTATCTACTTGCAATTTCTTGCTTTCGAACTGCTAGGTTGGCAGGAGCTGGAACTAGTGACGGGAGCTCACTCCATCATGCGGCACACTTGGGTCTCGAACTGCTGAACGACCAACCTTCCACAGCCTGCAGTTCAGCGTCTTAACCACTTGAGCCACCGCAGCTCCTATATGTGACAAAAGAGACACTTTAATCCCCAAGGTTTATTCCCACTTATACAGAGAGACAACTTTTGATCTAACTGGCTTAAGTCTGTTCAGAGCCATATTGTCAGGACCGGCTTCTCTCCTCATGCTCTCCTCTCCTGTGGCTATGATCAGGCACAGAGGACTGAGGACACAGAATGTCAAACTGATATTGCTAACACACAAAATGTGCATGTGTGGTCAAACTTTCAAAATGTTGTGAAGCCAGGACCTTAACTAATATCTTTAGAAATAAATGGATTTAGAAGGGTGTTTGCACGAATAACTCTAGCCCAATACTGGAAAAAACAAAAATCAACCTACTCTCCAATGTTGGCAAAATAAAATCTGGGAACACTTTGTATATGGCAAAATAGTCTCTCATCAAAAATCTTTTCAAGCAACCTGGTTCCCAGCAGTGAATTATCTCGCAGAAGAAGTGGTGATTCCAAACAACACTTATTACAAAGATTTGTTATATTTTTGAAGGGTACTTAAGGGTTGAGAAAAGTTTATTATTGCACAATGTTAATATGTGTTATAAATGTGCTGTTGTTTGGCAAGGTGTCCTGGAAGGTAGATATAACAAAAAGCCCATCTGGAAAGGCTCTGCTCCTGCCCGCTAAGAGAGGTTGAAACCACAGAGCACATGTTTTTTAGCTGCCCATATTATTATTATAAGGAAGCACTGATGAGATTATTACTCCATTGTTAGGCAGATTCTCTGGTCTCACTGAAAAATTTAGACTTGATTATCTTCGGATAAGAATGCCAAGATTACTCATCAAGTAGCTAGATTCTGTCTAGTAATATTTAGGTCTCGGAAACCGTACTGTTAACTAGAGTTTAATTTTAAATTGTTTTATTTGGTCTACTGTATCCCTGACTTTTTACGTGTACATGTTTTACATGACTGGTCAAGCGACTGTAATAAAGAACAAATGAACTTTCCCTGTGAGCTTTAGCTTGGAGAAATGATGACTGAGGGGTGACATGACAGAGGCTTACAAAATAATGCATGGGATAGAGAAGACAGAGAAATAAGTACTTTTCTCCCTTTCTCACAATACAAGAACTGGTGGTGGGCACTCAATGCAAGGTTGTCATGCCTGCCCCTGCTGATGCCATGCCTGCCCTTGCTGATGTCCCTGAGGAGGCACCTGCCAGCCAGGAGCCTGTGGACTTACAGGCTCCTGAGGACAGTACTGCAGCAGAAAGGCAAAGACTGGATCCTGAAAGCTATCTAAGTGGTGAGGAGGATAGAGCCTCCCAGGGAACACCTGCAAGGGATCAGTCTCTGCTGCAGCCCAGTAGTTCATCAGACTCGCCCCCACCTGTAACCAGGCTCCGGAATGTAAGGAGACAGCAGCTGAGAGAGCGAAGGCAGAATGCACGCATGCGTGCCAGAAGATCTCTCAGCCCTGACTATTGACACGATCCTGACCTTGCTCCCGGCTAGCTAATGAGTTGATTAGCTAGCACTGTATATCTGCAAGTCTGTTGCCAGCAGTCATTTGTGCTGGCAAATGTTGTTTGTCAGGACCTGAATCCTTGCATCTCTGCTCCAGACCTTGTGGAATTCTTATCGGCTTGATCCTCGGCTTTTGACCCTCGGCTTCGTTGACCTTCGTTCATCTCTGACTCCTCTGGTATTGTGATTTATGGACTTGAAACCTTGGTATGTCTGACCCTGCTTCTGGACTGTGATTTAAACCTGTTTGAACCTTGCTACCTGATTTGCTCGGCTTGACCTCGGACTGTTCCTGGACTTTGGCTTACTTACATCACGCCCCCTGGTCCTGCCGTGACATTATGTTCTTAAGGTGCAGTAGTGAGGAAGGGTGACAGAGCTCACCAAGAGAAGGCAAGCCAGGAACAGCCTGGCACAGGCCCTGTGAGCTGAGGCCTGAGAGGCAGCATAGGTGGCAAGGCCTTGGGAGGAGAGCACTGCATTGTGGAAAGGCCAAGGAGGACTCCCTGGGGAGTGGAGCCCAGGCTTAAATAGCCAGCTCCCTGTCTCAGGCCACAGCACATCTGTTACAGTTTCTTTCAACCCTTTATCAGTTCATGTGGCCAGTGGCTGAGCAATCCCTCTGCTCACCAGCATGAGTGTTCTGGCCCTTGATGAGGCCAACTGATGCACTAAGTACAAAACATTTGATGTGAACGTGACTTGCAATGCTTCCTGTTCCCTAAATGTTTGCAATTAGGACACACAAGTGGGGGCCCGCGATACTCATGGGGGGGGAGAAGAATCTCCATGTGGAGGAGGAAGCAGCAACAGGTGAGCCTTCTCCCCCGCCTCCCCCCACACTGACAGTGAGGCC
>NW_015166451.1:189590-202937 GCF_001447785.1 Gekko japonicus | reverse complement strand
AACAGCAAGGCCCGGGCCCACCAAACCTTCTCCCCCGCCCCCCTGCACCGGCAGCGAGTCGTGCGGGCCTGCCGAGCCTTCTCCCGCTCCCCCTGAGCACCAGCGGTGAGGCCTGAGCGGCTCCCAGCTGCTGGACCTGCGCAGGGAATGCTTTTACTTTTGGCGGGATTTAAATATCCCCCGTATAGTTTTTTCAACTTTTTAGATTTTTTTGCACACCTCCAAGTGTGCAGGAAAATCTCCCTGCCCTTCAAGTGCCCCCTCCGTGCGGATTTAGATATCTGCACAGAGGGGGCAACTTGGCTATTAGATATATAGATGTTGGGTTGTTTTTTTTGGTAAAACTGAGTGATGGCTTGTGTTGAAAATTAAAACCAGCCATGCTAAGTCACACCCGACACCTTAACCCACCAGTTTTGGTGTTCCCTCCTTTGTACGCTATCTGTTGGATGGCCTCCAGGAGACTCTCCTTACTTCTGTAGGCATTCAGCTTAAATTCTGTCCGGGGATCGTCACTGAACTGAGCAATTGCTACCTGCAGAGGAAAACTGTATTAATTGACTGTGACCGAGCCCTATGTAAACACCACACCCATTTAGTAGGATGTACAGTGCCACTCTAAACCAGTGCCACTTTTAAAATACAGTCTATTAAAGAAGAGTACACCTCCACTTGACTCCAATTAGCCCTTCCAGGCAACTGACCCCCTCCCACCTACATGTCACATTTGAGGAAATCTTTTTTCAGTGTATCTGAAGCAGTGTGCATCTACATATGCTAAGTCCCTCCGTTTTTGCTTATATCCAGAATTGAACGTTGTTGGTCTCGGAAGTGCCACTGGACTCAACCTTAGTTCTCACGTCTTATTATTTATTTATTTTATTCAATTTATACCCCGCAGACATCAGCCAGACGTTAGCACTTTCCATACCACATTCTGTGGAGACTGAACACACACGTGGGGGCTGGTGGGAGGAGTGGCAGTATTATGGCAAGTTCCACCTTCCATATTGCATTTTCACTTGATTGTGTGCAAAGGAGCAAGCCCTTCCTCTCTCTAGGAGACCAAGACCCCCGCAGAGCTGGCTTTGCTGCCTGCCCCCTCAGGACCTTCCTTGGAGGGAGCTTTCTTGCTCATCCTCACCCATCGGACAGATGTTGTGTTTTCCCCGGAATTCATTCAGCTCCTGGCCTCTTCTTTGCAGCTGCTGGCTCAGTGTCCCTATGATCCTGATGATCTGCCTTTTGTTGTTTTTGTTGTTTTCTAAGGTGGGAAGAACCTCCTTGACAGTGCATTCCACTAATACTTGAGAGCCAGTTTGGTGTAGTGGTTAGGAGCGCGGACTCTAATCTGGGAGAACCGGGTTCAAGCATGATGCATAGACGGCTTCAAGAGGGAATTAGATAAGCATATGGAGCAGAGGTCCATTGGTAGCTATTAGTCACAAAGTATAGATAGGGACTCCAGGGCAAGTGATGCTCTGTCTTCTTGGTGCTTGGGGGGGGGGTGTCAATAGTGGGAGGGCTCCTAGTGTCCTGGCCCCACTGCTGGACCTCCTGATGGCACCTGGTATTTATAGCCACTGTGTGACAGAGAGTTTGACTGGATGGGCCATTGGCCTGATCCAACATTGGCTTCTCTTATGTTCCCCACTCTTCCACTTGCAGCTGCTGGATGACCTTGGGCATGCCGTAGTTCTGTCAGAGCTGTCCTTGAAAGGGCAGTTCTCTCAGAGCTCTCTCAGCCCCACCTACCTCACAAGGTGGGGAGGAGAAGGGAAAGGAGATTGTAAGCCACTTTGAGATTCCTTGGGGTAGTGAAGGGCGGGGTATAAATCCGATCCCTTCCCCCCTTCTACTTCCCCCACCATCTGATGGCACTTCCTCATAAGGTTCACCTCCTGAGAGTTTCAATAACCAGCTCGTGTTCATTCAGCTCCATCTGCAGCTCAGCTGCCTTGGAGGCCAGGCTGCACTGTTCCTGACACAGGCGGTTAAATTCAGCCAGCTCTGCTGTCAGGGCTTAGCAGCCCCTCCCTCACTGGAAGGAGCCACCAGGCCACTTTTGCTCTTGCTGCTCTCCACCATTTCCCCTCCCAGCCTAAGAGAGGAAGAAACACCACTACAGGCATTAAGTGAGCCTCCTCATTCACAGAAATAGAACCGTGTGTGTGTTTGTGTGTGTTAAGTGCCATCAAGTTGTTTCTGATTTATGGCAAACCTGTGAATTAATGACCTCCGAAACATCTTATCCTGGTCAGCCTTGCTCAGGTCTTGCAAACTGAGTGTGGTGGCTTCTTTTGACTAAGTCCATCCATCTCCTTTTGGGTCGTCCTCTTTTCCTGCTGCCTTCAACCTTTCCTAGCAATACTGTCTTTTCCAGTGACTCTTGTTTTCTCATGATGTGGCGAAAGTACAATAGCCTCAGATTAGTCGTTTCAGCTTCTAGAGAGAGTTCAGGCTTGATTCGATCTAGAGAAAGAGAAAAAAAAGGTGGGGGGAGACCTAACCCAAACAAATGAATCAAGGACCTGAAAGGTTAGTTACATATAATGTAAAGAAGTGAGCAGTGACTCACGAAAGCTCGTACCCTGCCATGTATTTTGTTAGTCTTTAAGGTGCTACTGGACTAGGGTTGCCAAGTCCATCTTCCACCCCCAGCAGGGGAATTTGGGGGCGTTCCTGGAGGGGTCAGGGCATCCCCGATGTGATGATGTCATGTTGGGGATGTCCACCCCCCCCCACCTGCCCTTGCGGGTTCCCTGCACTTAAAGGAGCTGGCATTTCCCTTTTAAATGCAGGAGCCGGCGTTTCCCCTTTAAGAGCAGCCGTGTTTCCCTTTTAAGAGTACGAAGCTGGCATTTCCCTGCAAGCTTGCGGAGATCAGGCTTGGGAGGAAACACGGGTTCCACACACTTAAAGGGAGAGAGATGGGTGGCTGTGGGTGTTGGGGGTGGGGCTTCCCCCACCAGCCATCTGGCCGGCGGCGGGTAGACCCCCCCAAAAAAACGGGGAACCCCTGGCAAACTGGGGGGTTTGGCAACCCTAGTTATTTTAGTCTTTGCATAGGATTGCACTGCAAATATGGTACTTATCCTATGGATTCTGCCATTCCTGTTCCTGCATGAGTCAATGCATGTAGGCCTCGGACTGCAAGTGTTAAAAAGGGCTTTTCTCTCCCTGAGGCTCTGGATAACCACAATCAGAGTAGACAAGAATTAGGTAGATAGTCCAATGGTCTGACTCAGTATAAACTAATTTCAATTTCAACCTTTGAATCAAAACAATAGAATGACTCCCACTGTAAACCACTCCCCCTTCTCCTTAATTCCATTAATCCTGCAGGAAGCATGTAGCACATGAAATGTTACTGAGAAGCTGAGATTCCAGCCTTGGGGAATTAAAAACAGTTTAAAAACTGAAATAATCAATAAGATTATTGTTATATAACACCCATTACTATGGAAGCAGCTTACCTTCTTTTGCAGGAGGAATTGTAGGCTGTGGGGTAGTAGTTGGAGGAGTTGGTGGTGGTTCAGTGGGGAATGGTACTAAAGGACAGAGAAAAGAACAACACAGGGTAAGCTTAGCTGCTCCAAACAGGGCTGTGTTCAGGATGCAATTCCAGAAGAACACAGAAAAAGTGCAGAATGCAGTACTGTATGCAGAATTTACCTTAAGGGCCTTCCACGTGGAAGCATGAAATGGTACATTGTTACCATGTGTGCTTTTATATGTATTATCTGAGCTATGATGATGCTGTATGTCTGTAAAATGTCTCTGCATTTCTGCATGTGGGATAAGGGAATTGCTGTGTTTTGAATTGCTTGCTTTGCACCTCATGCCTGCATCTGCATGAGCAAGGCTTGTGCTGCCTATGCTAATGAACACGTGCATACGCGCACCTTCCCGGCGTGCCTTGGGACAGAGAAGACAATTGCCATTAAGCTCAGCTTGGGAACTTGGAAGAACAACAGGTTTCCCACCATTATAGACCTTTGGAATCACAAGTAACCCTCTCTATCTGGTTTGGCATCACAAAGAACAACATCCATTATTGCCTTCATGGACCAGGCATCTTTGCAAATCAAAGGTTCCCATGGGAATACAACTTTGACACCTTGCCTAATTACCTTCAACTAGAAAACTAGCACAGTAGGGAAGAGGGCTGGGCTATATCCTTGATCCCTATGTGCTAGGGTTTTTTTATTTACAAGGGGGGAGCAAGCTTGCGGAGATCAGGCTTGGGAGGAAACACGGGTTCCACACACTTAAAGGGAGAGAGATGGGTGGCTGTGGGTGTTGGGGGTGGGGCTTCCCCCACCAGCCATCTGGCCGGCGGCGGGTAGACCCCCCCAAAAAAACGGGGAACCCCTGGCAAACTGGGGGGTTTGGCAACCCTAGTTATTTTAGTCTTTGCATAGGATTGCACTGCAAATATGGTACTTATCCTATGGATTCTGCCATTCCTGTTCCTGCATGAGTCAATGCATGTAGGCCTCGGACTGCAAGTGTTAAAAAGGGCTTTTCTCTCCCTGAGGCTCTGGATAACCACAATCAGAGTAGACAAGAATTAGGTAGATAGTCCAATGGTCTGACTCACTTTAAACTAATTTCAATTTCAACCTTTGAATCAAAACAATAGAATGACTCCCCCTTCTCCTTAATTCCATTAATCCTGCAGGAAGCATGTAGCACATGAAATGTTATTGAGAAGCTGAGATTCCAGCCTTGGGGAATTAAAAACAGTTTAAAAACTGAAATAATCAATAAGATTATTGTTATATAACACCCATTACTATGGAAGCAGCTTACCTTCTTTTGCAGGAGGAATTGTAGGCTGTGGGGTGGTAGTTGGAGGAGTTGGTGGTGGTTCAGTGGGGAATGGTACTAAAGGACAGAGAAAAGAACAACACAGGGTAAGTTGAGCTGCTCCAAACAGGGTTGTGTTCAGGATGCAATTCCAGAAGAACACAGAAAAAGTGCAAAATGCAGCACCGTATGCAGAATTTACCTTAAGGGCCTTCCACATGGAAGCATGAAATGGCACATCCACTGTGGAAACAACAGCAAGTGAGGTGGAGTCAGGTAGGGAATACCTTCCCACAGCCTGTCCCCACACCACTTGCTCCTGTCCCCACCTCACCATGCTGCCCCTCCCACTTGCAACAATTGTGCCCTCCACCGGCCAGCCCCCCATTCACAGCTGAACCAGGAGAAAAACTGGGGGTCAATGACACACGACATGATGATGTCACCACGTCAAGCAACTCTCTAGGAATTCCCCCGATCTCTATGGTCTTTAGCATAGAGATTGAGGGAATTGCTAGAGAGTCACTTGATGCAGTGTCTTCACCAGGAAGTTATGTCACTGTGTTGCACTCCATTTCACCTCCCCACACCACAACCCCAAAAGCTACTGGAATGTGAAGTGCAGGCCTTGCAAACCTACTACCTATATAACGCCCATCTTCTAAGGGCCACAGGGAAGCATACAACACCTCTGCCGCATAATTTAGGCTGAGAAAGAATGACTGGCCCAAAGTCAGCCATTGAGCTTCATGGTTGAGAGCCAACTTGAAAGTGAAACCAGGTCTTCCTGACCCTCGTCTGACATTGCACCATACTGGTTCTCCACACTAGGTTCTATACTGACTAGAGCTGATACTGTTACGGTAAACGACGAGAGAGTCTTTCAGAAATTAAAATCAGAAAAGAGAGCTCCTAACAGTTCAGTGAACCCCACAGTCAAGAAAGAGTTAACTCACACGTTGTCTCCATGATGCTAACAGCCGGGCCCTCTAATTCTTGCAGCTGTGTATAAACACTGACTTTATACTCAGTACCAGGAATCAGCTCAAAGAAGCAATGCCTTGGGGTCCCGCCACCCAGTAGGACTTCCCTCTTTGTTCCATCTGAAATTAGAAAGAGAACTTCTAGTGTCATTTGCTAGAACAAATGTGACATAATAAAGCAGAGCAAGCACACACGTCCATGGGCCAATTCATGTTACAAAGCCAAGGCAGTCGCCTGATGCGCCTAATCCAGAAATCCCTCACTTGGAATACCAATTCAGTTTGGGATTGCAGCACACAGCACAAGGGTGGTTTACGTTTCCCCCCTTTGCATTGCCTTCCCAATAGTTTCACACAAAAGATGTCATCACATCAAGCAACTCTCTAGGAATTTGTTTATTTAGTAAATCTGTTGTTCAAGTTTAGATTGGACATAAAATGACAGTACATACTAATTAAGAATAAGGTAACCTGTCAAGACACAGTTGAAATATCTTAACAATTAGATGACACTGTCTGAACTGATTTACTTAAATATATTGCGTATTTAGGAATTAAGGTAAGCAAAAACAGCATCTCTGTAAACAAAATTATAAAGTGACTAGGAGTAATGCCCGTTGTGGGAAGAAATACAACGAGATCTAGAAGGAAGCTCCAGATGAGTGTCCCGACTGTGGCTGGTGGGGCGGCAGAGGGAAGCGGAAAATGGAGGGAGGCAAGCCATGTTTCTTTCCTTCTGCTTAGCTATAAGGCAGGGCTGTATCAAGTCATTTTGCTGCCCCAAGTGGGTAGAATGGGAGGACAGCCTCATGGTAACGGATATGGTTCTCTCCACCTCTGACTTATTTTTTGAAGGGGGTGTTATGCAGTGGCAGCTAAGGTAGAAAAGCACCTCCTCCTGTGCCATGTTTTCTGGGTTCCAAGGGTCTGGAAAGTAGTTCCATAGCTGATTACACGGTTGCCAACTCTGGGTTGGGAAATACCTGTAGATTTGAGGGGTAGAGCCTGAGGAGGGCAGGATTTTGGGTGGGGAGGGACCTCAGCAGGGTATAATGCTATAGAATCCACTGCCCAAAGCAGCCATTGTCTCCAAGAGAACTGATCTTGGTCATCTGGACATCAGTTTTAATAGCTGGAGATCTCCAGGTGCCGTCTGGAGGTTGGCTTATGTTAATTTGGGGCTATGCAGTGGCAGCTAAGGTAGAAAAGCACCTCCTCCTGTGCCACGTTTTCTGGGTTCCAAGGGTCTGGAAAGTGGTTCCATAGCCAATTACACGGTTGCCAACTCTGGGTTGGGAAATACCTGTAGATTTGAGGGGTAGTGCCTGGGGAGGGCAGGATTTTGGGTGGGGAGGGACCTCAGCAGGGTATAATGCCATAGAATCTACCGCCCAAAGCAGCCATTGTCTCCAAGAGAACTGATCTGGGTCATCTGGACATCAGTTTTAATAGTTGAAGCCCTGACTGCTACGTCACATTGGCTGTCGTACAGGGGCCATATCAGCAGGATATAAGGACACAGAATCCACCATTTTCTCCAGGGGAACTGATCTCTGCCATCTGGAAAGCAGTTGTAATTCTGAGTGATCTTCAGCCCTCACCTGGAGATCTGCAACCATGGTTTCCCCCCACAGACACTAAGGGGAAATTTATTTTACCTCAGAACATCAACAGCAAACTGTTTAGAATGTTAGAGGGAAAGGCCAGTGAAGCCGTATATGCAAACGACCTCTGTGTTCCGAGGCAAAGGCGAATCAGGCCACATATGCAAATGACCTCTGTGTTCTGACTGGCTGTGGAGGGGAGAGGAACAGCAAACCGTTTAGAATGTTGGAGGCAGGACTCAGGCAAAGCAGCCACTGGATAGGAAGACCCTCTGAATGACAGACCAGAGAGTGAACTGATTTTGGAGCGTGTTGGAATGTTCAGGGGAGTCCATGACCAAAATAGAATTATATATACCGGAGGATTGCAGCTGAAATAAGAAATAAGATCAGTCATGGAAAACCTTTAAACTCTCTTCGCTAGGTCAAATAAATGCGGTAAAGATGTCAATAACATAAAAGATTACCTATATATTATGTCAATTACAGTTCCACAAAAAACACTTAATGGATGGCAAAAATATATAAATGGTTTTGTTTGAGAAAATAAGAAACCAATAGTTAAATCATGAGTAGCTCAAAAGAAACAAACTGATGGAGGTCTTGGCAGGCATAATCTGAAATTATGTTATGACTCAGCAAGACTTGCTTGGATTGCTAAATGGGTAAAAAATAACTATGATACTTCTGAATCTGCCATAGAACATTCATATGTAAATATGCCATTAAAAACATGTGTTATGGGCTAGTAATCCCATTAGAAAGCATTTTATGGGCATGGCAATTTTGTAATAAATAGCTTATTGTCTGTTTAGGACATATACAAAAAAAGCTTCCAGCTGGAATTTCTGTTTATACTTCAGCAGTGAAAGAATCGGATTAGATTTAGAACTTTTGTTTAAATTCTCTTGAGATATGGGGAATGTTTAATTTAGATATATATGTTAGTCTCCTTGTTGGTAGGACAGTCATTTCTTATGATGTGGTTTCCAGAGTGAACAATCAATTACTGAAACTTTTTGAATATTTACAACTCACGAGCTTTTTGATAACAAAACGGAGAAAACGTTAAACTATGAAGAATTTAACAAAGTTTAGGGTTACCGACCGAAGAACAAGAGCATATTTTCTGCCAAATGTTTTGCTATTCTATCCAATAGACAGACAGACAGATAGATGGATGGATGTAGTAAACAGAATTGTCAATTGAAATCGGAAAAAGACCTTGGATGTGATGTACTTCATGAGGCATGGTGATTTGCATTTAAACAGGGGTGTAATCTTACTGTCTCACTCGTATTTAAGGAAAATTTACTAAAAATGTTGCATCAATGGCATTTATTCCCCCCCCCCCCCAAAGTTAGCAAACAGAGCAATCCTGAGGGTCGGGCGAATGAGAACATGGAGCTGACTAACCTCAACTTGTGTAAGTTGGAGATACACCAGAGTAAGGGGGAGTTATGCCATCACCAGCCACAAGTGGGGCTGCACTGTGCGGCCATGTTGGTGCACCTGCCCTGTGGCTGCACGCTGGTGGCTGAGCAGCTCAAACCCCCAGGCTGGTGCAAATGTGGATGTGCCAAGGTGCAGTCCCAAGTCAGTCAACTCCCTAAGCATTTCCAGCTGGGGAATGCCCCCCCCAAACACAGGCAAAGTTGCACTGACGCCCCCAGGGTGGACTGGCCTCCCCAGACTTCCAGTGGGGGAGAGCAGGCCAGGTTGCCATGGACATACTCGGCCTTCCGTGGGGAGCAAGCCCAGGGAATCTCCCCTTCCCAGCATCCTTTCCCCTGCAGGACACTGAGCTCCTCAGTCTGGAGGGGGCCTGCAATTCCAAGGGAGCCCCAGGTCCCACTCGGAGGATGGCAACCCAAGTGGCTCCCCTCCCGAATGGCACCACCTGTGGGGCTGTCATCAGTGCAGGTCTCTTTCAGGGGATGGGACAACAGGAGAGAATGGGACTGCCCTTCTCTGCCCCCTAACAGTGACATGGACCAGACTCTGTCCCCTTGACTCACCATTCCCATTGGCCCACACTGCCCTGCCCCTCATGCCACTCCCACCTCGTAACAATTCAGTGAGGCCATGCCGGGGCGGAATCACCATGAACACACCAGCATGCCAGCAACCAGCAACACCGTTGGGACGCCTTCTCCCCCACTCAGCTGCCATGTAACTAGTTGGCCCTTAGGGAGCCAACTAGGGGCAGCACAGCAGTGTCACAGCTGGCTGCTGCAGCACTGGCACAGCTCAGGATTGCTCTGAACGATATTGAAGAACTCAACTAGTTCGTGTTGGCATTTAGCTCTTTAAAAGCGAATGTTTTTCCCTATGTGGTGGACAGGGTTGCCAGCTCCAAGTTGGGAAATATCTGGAGCCTTTGGGGTGAAGCCGGAGGAGGGCGGGGTTTGGGGAGGGGAGGGACTTCAATGGGGTGAGATGCCATGGATTCCAAAGTGGCCATTTTCTCCAGGGGAACTGATCTCTGTCGCCTGGAGATCTGTTGCAATCCCAGGAGACCTCCAGCCACCACCTGGAGGTTGGCATCTCTAGGGCTGGACACATCCAAGAGCTATGCATTTTCGGCATCTAGTCGTAAATGCAATGAAATCTAGTTTAAGGATGGATTTCCCATTTGCAGTTGAAACCTCATTACTAAATTTCATGCCTATGTTTCCTAAGTATCTGCATAGCGTTATTCTACATTTAATAACGGCAGCAAGAATAGCTTTTGCAAGGCATCGGAAGCAGGAAACAGTACCTAAAATTCAAGAGTGGACTGATAAATGTAAAGAAATATATGAAAGGATCAAAGTTAGCAGCACTTGGAAACAGGAAGGATGTAAAAGAAATATATGAAAGGATCAAAGTTAGCAGCTTGAATCAGATTGAATCAATATGGCATCTAATCATTCAGAAACTGAGTGAATCTGCCGATTAGGTATATTTTCTTCTTGTATGGATTTATGCTTTTATTTGAATTATAATTAATTGAATTTGGATTATGATTCATTGCATTATTAATTGTGTAATTATTTGAATTATATTTGAATTGAATTGATTGTAAATATGAAATAATAAAAAAATTGAACAGAAGACATTGTATGAAGTGCCAACTTACCGACAAGAGATTCTATCTCTACCCTGTACACAGTTGCATGCCTCTGAAGATGCCACTGGACGCAGATGCTTGTCATGCGGACCTGATAAGCCCCCAGATTTGTCACTCCCAAGTATACTGCAACAAAGGAAACAGGTTAACACTTCTGTCCATTTGTCCCACTATAAATCAAAATGCTATTAAACAATGAAGCATGTGTATTCTAAAAAGGTAGCCAAGTGGGCCCAAAGCCTAGGAAACTCAATGTGACCTTTGACCATTTATCTTCTACGTTCACACGTTCATTGAGGTTTGTGCGATCTTGCCTCAACAACCCTCCCATGAATCCCAGCTCACGAACTATGACTCAGGCAATTTAGTAGTGAACTTTGGGTTGTGGGCAGGTTTGTGCCCATCCCTAGTCTTTACGCACTGGGTTTCAGCTTCCACAACCCTGATGGCGTGTTTTCACATATGATGGTAAGAGCATTATTTGAAATGAGTGGCACTTCATATAGATCGAAAGAGCCATGTTGAACAAGTAACAGGTTTAAAAGCACTGGATCTTCTATTTTCTGTACCAACAAATAACATGTGTAAGAAGTGACACACCGGAGATTAAATTTTATGTCATTTGTGAACATACTCGAGTACCTTCTTCACAGTAGGCAAAAATATTTCCGTTAAGAAACAACAGGAGAAATTTTCCTCATCTGAAATTCTGTTAATTGTATAATTTATTTATTAAGATGCATTTATTAAAAACACATTTATACTGCTTTTCTTCGTAGAAACCACAAACTCAAAGCGGTTCCTGTTGAAATATGATCCATGGAGATCAGAAGGTAGACAACAAGAAATCATGCTGTTCTTACATGTTTTGGCTACACCCGCCAAAGCGTCGCTGAATCCCGTTGAGTATGAAGCAAATACTTTAATGCTGTATTCAGTTCCACTTAATAAATTCAAAATAAGAATGGTGTTGATATCATCGCCCACAAAGGTCTCTAGGGCTGGCCCAGGGACTGAAAGGAGAAAGGAATACAACTCACTAAACGAGTGATCTCCATAGATTATTGGTGCCGCTATCTGAAACACTGGAAATCTGTAGAGGCGTACATTAACCTGAACATGCAAACTCGAGAAATCAATTTGGATTGAGTTTGTGGTGTTGGGGCACAGGAGGGAAGCTTTTCCCTTGTGCAATTTCACTCGCAAAAATGCCCCCAAACCATTATTAGCTCTGGATTTAAAACACACGCATACACACGCATACTAAACAGACCTGTTGGGACTGAAAGCAGAACAGGAAGACTGATTCCCATTTGGGCAGGGAGCAAGAGAAATGGCTTCAACATCCCTCTTCCGCTGCAAATTAGGACACCGCCAATCATCCTTCCAGGGGCTGTTTGGTGTAGTGGTTAAGTGCGCGGACTCTAATCTGGGAGAACCGGGTTTGATTCCCCACTCCTCCACTGGCACCTGGCTGGATGAACTTGGGGAAGCCGTAGTTCTGATAAGAGCTGTTCTTGAAAAAAGAGCAGTTTCTGTCAGAGCTCTCTCAGCCCCACCTACCTCACAGGGTGTCTGTTGTGGGGAGGGGAAGGGAAAGGAGTTTGTAAGCTGCTCTGAGACACCTTTGGGTAGTGAAGGGCGGGGTATAAATCCAATCTCTTCTTCTTATGATTCAAGTAAATTTTGAGAGATTTTGGTCACGTATCCCCAACATAGCATGCAGGTGGACTCATATGCTTGGATCCTATGAACAAGTTCCGTGTGTGCTAGATAATCATTCCTGTGGAGCACACTTCCTCTTCCACTAAAACTTCCATTTGGATGGGGGCTCATTGAAAACCACTGATCTTGTGCAGACACAAATTTTAGCAGAAAAGGAAGTGTGCTTGATAGTAGAGAGTATCTAGCATGCACATAACTCATTTATAGGATCCAAGCCATAGTCTTAATGAACAGTCCATTTCAGTATGATTACAAAAAAAAAAGATGATACCCATACCATCTCTGCTGCTTGTTGGGTTTGTAACCGGCCCACACTGAAGGCTTGGGAAGGGTAACAACACTGTGATAAACATTTTAAAAGTAACTTGTTGCAACACCATCTTGCACACACGTCCACAAACCTTAGTAGCCACCAGGGAATAACTTTACCAGTCCATCTGCCCATTCAACAAACAATAGAGTCTTCCTCCATCACAAGGGGCCTTCTCCCAGTGCAAGCTCCAGGAGAAGAGACATGTGGAAGGCTCCACGAACCTCTAGGAGGTTCACAGTTAGCAGAACTAGTTAGCAGAACCTGCAGGTCCAATTCATAACTGTAGCACAGCAACCAACTCTTCTCATTTTGCAAAACACAGGGTTGGATCCAGCAATCCATCAGATGGAGGTGCCAACAGTCACAAATCTGTCCCACTTTGGGTGATTTCCCACAAGCACTGCTCCGCGCTCACTCCTCCCTTTTGCCCCGATGGTACGTGTCAATTTCACACAAGCTGCTGCGCAGCCGCATTTTGCCCTGCAGCTTCGTGCGATTTCCCCCACATCTACTCAATCCTCAAAAAACAGGATTGAGTAGACGCGGGGGAAATCAGACGAAGCTGCAGGGCAAAATGCTGTCACGCAGCAGCTCGTGTGAAATTAACACGTACATCAGGCCAAAGAGAAAAGTGAGCACGGAGCAGCGCTTGTGGGAAATCACCCTTTCTCTCCTTTGCATCAGTCCCAACCACAGAAAAGTTGATTTCCGCGGTCATGGGGCCCATGTGGCGCCATGAGACTTATAGGGCAACAGTAAGGGGAAAGGGAGTGAAATAGCCTTTCCTGCCCTTTCCCT